>NW_010532799.1:0-406 GCF_000687285.1 Phaethon lepturus
TTAGCACCGGTGTGCAGGTGTGCACACACGTGCCTATGTACAAGCAGACGTGTACACAGACATGTCCCACGCTACCCTTCCGTGCACAGACACACGGGTGCGTGTGTACACACATGCACGCGGGGTCAGCCTGTGTGCATGTACACCCCTGCAGAGGTAACGGCACACGTACATACATGCACACGGATATGTGCAAGCACACGCGTTACCAGCACACATGCTTACACGCAAACTATGTGCACAGACACACACCGGACACACACACGCACAGCAGCAGCATATGTGCATAGAGCCACGCACGCGTGCACATATGGTACTGGCCAGCCCTTACACATATAGAGCGCCATACTCCCCCACATACCAGCACACAGACACGCATACACACATGTGCAAAACAACCGGCAGC
>NW_010532799.1:826-1031 GCF_000687285.1 Phaethon lepturus
ATATAGGGCTCGGGCAGGTGATGTACACACACCTGGAAACTCCAGCTCCGGCTGCCTTCCTCCTCCCCGCGGGCCGTCGTACTTCCTTCTCGACCTAACGTATTCCAGCCCGGAAATTTAACTTCCCATCTCCAACACCCCCCCCCGCCCCGCAAAAAATTGGGAAAGGGGAGGGGGGGGGGTGGTTGGTGGGGGTGGACGGACG
>NW_010532799.1:1236-4899 GCF_000687285.1 Phaethon lepturus
GTTGCGTAAGCCCGATGATGGTGATATCACCATCACGTTCCCGGGGCTGCCGGAGTAGAAATTCCAAGTTGGGCAACCTCGGAAAAGGGCCGCGTCTCCCCATGTGAGCCCCACGTCCTTCAATGAGCCCCCTTGCACCCCATTTCGCTGCAGTGCCGGGCTTGGGACTGCGGCACCGTGCCAGCGCCGTGCTGCACTGTGGGCTCAACGCTTTTGGGGTGCAGGGAAAGGATTTGGGGTCAGGGCTCAGGCTCTGCCCAGTGGTCCCAGTATAGCAGGAAGCACAGCACTGGGAGGGGAAGAAGCACCTGGACAGTTGTGAGCAAGACTGGGACCAGGCCTGGCCATGCTTTCATCTTTTACTGGAGAGATGAGATTTGCACCCATTTTGGCGGTGAATTTTTGGGGTGCCACACACCCTAAGACGGCAGGGAGGAGGCACACAGAGCCTCCCACCCCCGCATGAGGACCTGGGACCCCACCCATCACCCCAAAGGTCTGGATGAGGCCAGAGGCACCCCCAACTCAGGCCAGGTGAAGCCAGCTACGGCACAGGCTCCAGCACCCCCCCGGCTAACATTTAATACCAGTAGCATACTGGTTTAATACTGGGTGTAAGGAGGCAGCTGCAAGCTGGGAGACCCCACAACACTGGGGGTTCACAGGGGGCCCAGGGGCTGCGGTGCTCCCTTAGGTGATGCCGCAGCTCGCCTCTGCGCGGCAGAGTTGGTGCGGCCACAGGGGCACCAGCAGAGCAGGAAAAATAAATTACACAGCCCCAAGCTGGGCCCACCGGCCCCTGACAGCAACGGAGAGGGGATGCAGAGAACAGGAGAGAAAGGAAGAACTGGTTATCAAAATACTTTATTTCAGGGAGATCCCTCAAAAAAAAAAAAAAAAAAAAGGAAAAAAAAAAAGGGAAAAGGACCCTCCTTGTTAGACAGACATCCCCACAACACCTTCAGGGCTCCTTTTAAATCAACTAAAACAAGCCGATGCTTAAAATTAAAGACAGGTCATTTTCCCAATCAGACTTTAGTCAAGAATATATATATATTTTTGTTCCTGGGGGGGGAGGGCAGGGGGAGAAGGTGATGTTGCCAGTAGTTCACAGCAGTTTTCGGCTCTCTCGTTACACAGTATATAGAACTGCATTGCTGAAGACACTCAACACACAGCAGGGCTAACTAGGAGAATACAACTCAAGGCTAGCAAAGAGGGGAGGGCAGAGAGAAAGAGGAATAGTGAGAGCATCCGACGGGGCTGGAGTCCTCTGTGCATAATTTACATGGAACCGGCACCGGCAGAGCCAGGGGCTGGCCCCACTCGCCCTTCGGGAGCCGGAGCGAGTCGTCGCAGGCGTCTCAGCTGACAAAACTCCAATAATTTTTTTTTTTTGTGTGGTTTTTTTTTTTAAAAAGAATCGCAGCCAAAATAAGACAGAACTGCAAAATCCCAAAGTGGCCGCTTTTACACTATTTATAAAAACATGAACAGTCACTAAGGGGCAGAGCAGCGCTCCGTGCGCGGCCCACTATACTTTCCCCGGGATTTTGGCCCGCTTGCGAGCGATGGCATCTTCCACCGCCTTGAGCTGCTTCAGGAGCTCCTCCCGTCGCGACAGGGTGCTGGACTTGCCGGCCTTGGCTCCCGTGGGGCCCGGCTCGGATGCTTTGCCCGGTATGCTCGTGACTTTGCTGGAGCTCTTGGACTGAGGTGAGAGCTGGCGTTTCCTGGCAGGGAGAGAGAGGAGAGGGTGGTGAGAGGGTGCTGGCCGGTGGCACGCCACAGTGGAAACAAACCCCTTCGGCATCTGCTCCGACAGAAAGTGTCGCTCTAAGCGCTGGTGGAAGAAAACAGGTTCAGGATGCAAGGCCTGGGGTTGGAAAATCGGTGGAAACAGTAAAAGGTGGGAGCAGCTTGCTGGGGGATGCACATGTGCAAGGGAGCTCATGGTCATACAAGCAAGGAGGGGAGAGCACCACGGGTAAGTGCAGGGCAGCCCCGGAGAACCCCTGTGGTCTCAAATCCTGACAGCCCCTGCCCTGCGGCGCCGCTGGGTCTTGCGGTGGCGGTCTGGCGGTTGCAGGCAGCTCACCGACAACCGGCGCTGCACTCCAGTTCCGCTCCGAAGCTGCTCTGCTGGCAGGAGCAAAGCAAGGCTGGGGGGGATCGCTCCCTGCCCTGCATGTGGGGAGCCTGGTGGGCCCCACACCGGCAGGACAGGAGCCACTGGTCCCTGCTGCTGGCAGCAGTGGCTTTTCCTGCAATCGGGGCTGGAGGCAAGTGGCTTTTCCCACCACAGGCTACCACTTCCCCCTTACGGTGGGACAAGGATGACAGGACGGGGAAGCAGAGCGGCATCACGAGCCTGCCAGGGTTTTTGCGGTGCTGCTAGCTCGGTGATGCAGTGAAGTCACAGTCTGAGCCTCGTCCGGCTCCTTCTCATCACTTGGAGCATTCGGGAACGCCTGCGCTGCCGTCAGTGGTGGGAGTCAACGTCCCCTCTGTTAATGCCACTTGAGCCCTTTCATACTACACTGCAGAGAAGCGGGGCTGTGCAAGCATGACCCAAACAACCCCAAGGAGTTCAAAACAGGATGCAGACCCACCCTTTGGCTGCCCTAGAGAAACCCCGTGGGTCCTTAACCACCCCCGTGCCTGGGCACAGAGCACGTCGAACCCACCACACGACACTGTCTAACCAAAAAGCAGTAGGCAGACGAGGGTCAAGAACCAAGGATGTGGTCGACACCATCAGTCTGGAAAGGCTGAGGTTCCTCTTTGCTGCTAGAAAACAGGACCTCAGGGCCTGAAGGACAGGGCTGTGGCAGCTGGGGCTAGGTTTTGGTTTGGGAAGACTCTGACACACAGAAATTGAGGCTCGCTCGTGCCCCAGGCTGGGGAGAGGGGATGACACGAGCCCTGCCGGCCAAGGAACACAGGGGTGCGGGACAGGGCTGCGTCCGTTTGCTCACAGAGATCCTTGGAGAGATGACGCTAGAGAAATGCAAAGCAGCGCTGGCTAGCTATGGGCAAGGAGGACTAAGGAAGCTTTAGGTGTGCCGCAGAAGGTGCTCCACAACCCTTTAGCCAAAGGGCTCCGAGCGAAGCACAGCCCAAGGCCCCTGGAGCCACACATCCAGTTCTGCAATGGGTGCAGACTGCCAAGAAATCGGACATGAGCTGGTCACCGGTCACCAGAGGGGATGGAAAAGCACAAAGCCAGGGCTAGTCACCATTCAGGCTCATGCAGGGGCCACATTTTAACATCTCACAGCAGCAAAGTGAGCAGCTGAGAGTATGCCAAGCTATGACGAAAGGGAATCGGGCACCCGAGCCAGGTGCCACGAGGAGCTCAGCAGCAGGGCAAAGGGGTTGTACGTTCTTTCTCATTAGCACTAGCAAGAGGCAGAGGCACTGGCATGACTGAGCTTGCACCTAAACCCAGTTGGCTCCTTTTGCTGGGACTGACCTCAAGAAAATCCCCAGGCTCCTGCTCATTTCTGAGCTGGAATGGCTTAGCTGGTGGCTTCTGCGTGACCCCCTGACTACCTCTGGCTCCTGCCCAGGGAGCTTTGCATCCTTCCTCTTTCTGTGCCTCCATGGCAACTGGAAACTATGGCCAGAGAGCCTCAGAGCTGCCCCGAGACGAGGAGCTGA
>NW_010532799.1:4930-13398 GCF_000687285.1 Phaethon lepturus
GAGAAGTGACAGCCCCAGCCTGGCTCACAAGAGACCCACGAGAACAAGCGGGCACTGACCTGTCTGCCTGTGCGGGAGAAGGTTTTGTGTTCTGGCCCCTCTGTCGCTCTTGCTTGGGTGAAGAGAGTCTCCCGGTCGTCTTCCTGTCACGAGAGCCTGTTGGGAAAATAAAAAGGTGAGATGTTCTTGCTCATCGCAAAGGTACAGGTCACTACCCTGCCTACCGTACCGTCTCAGCAGTCTAAGGATGCTCTCTGCAAACGGGCCAGATCTGGCCAGCAAAAGGCCAAGTCCAGCAGCAGTCGGAACCTACAGTTGCACACCCTGTCTTGAGGGGGAGCCGAAAAGCTAGTCAAGGCTGTGCCCCACGGTCAGCTCCACAAAAGATCAACTGCGGGGCATCGCAGTGGTCCCCCCCTCACCCTCCAGCTGCTGGAACAAGGCTCCTCCGCTGTGCTTTTCGGCCGTGCTTTGCTTGCAAAGCTGCGGGGCAGGGCCAGCCCTCATGGACCGAGTCAGTGCTCCATTATCCCCCGGCAGATCATCCGGTTTGTGTGCAATGGGCACAGCGGCACCTGAGCTGGCTCCGCGCTGGCCAGATAACAGGGTGTATTGGCTTAAAGAGTGCTGGGCGAGTGCAGCTCTGCCGCTTTCGGAGCCAGCTGGGGCCAATCCATGGACAGCATTACCCCCATGTTTGCTCAGCACGGACTGAACCATCGTGCCCCGCCTGAATGAAGCTGCTGTGGGGACTCGCTGGTGGTGGGAAGCCCACTGGGATCCTGCAACAGCATTATCCAAGTTTTGCTGCAGGGGGTTTCCCAACTACCGCCATCCCAGCGCGCAGAGAGGCAACGATAGCTGCAGATCTAGTCACAGCAAGGTTACAGAAGAGGGAAGCAAGACTCTGGGCGCAAACACCGACCAGCTTTGTGCTGTGACACTGGAGTGCAGGCTGCTTCTCGCTCGTCCCAATTCAGTCAAGGGTACGCTTGCCACTGTGAGGGGAGGCTGAGTTGCCTTCAGGGCTCGTGTCCCATTTGCCACTGCTTAAAAGTGCTTTATAACATACAGACACCGAATAAAGTGTATAATTACATCTACATCTACGTATCTATGAAATCAGCACAGTTTGCTAGGTCGGCCCATTCATTTGTCTGCAGCTCAGCAGTACTTGTGAACTAGATCCCAGTGAACTTCAACCTCACCCAGTCCCTTCCACGCTGCCTTTGCAGGAGTCGAATGCAACCAGGCTATTAGCACAGAAATTTTTTCTGGCTGGCACCCAGAGTCAACAAGATACACCTACAGCCGAGACAACAGGGAAAACAACATCACGTGTCAATGCTGGCTTGGACGTCAAAACCAGGCACCTCTGGCTGACAAACTCCCCGTCTTTGTTTTTCAGCAGCGACAGCAAAGGCTGGAGTATGGCATTTAGGTCCCTCTCGATGCGGCTCGCTAGCTCAGTTTTCCGAGGTGCTAATACTGCCGCTGAGGACTCGGACACAGGAGAAGACTTGGAAAGCCTGTGTCTTTCTAAACATACAGGGCAGATCAGATTGTGTCACACACAAGTGGGGAAATTGTCTCATTTCGCAGCACGGGTGATCTTGCCAATTATTGCATCCATCCCAGAGCCTTGGCAGCCCGTGTGCCCTTTCTAAGCATCGCTACAAGCTCTTCCATCAGGAAGACTAGGATCCATTGCGAAGCGCTGAAATACAAGGCAGAGAAGACCCCGGGACACAGTAAGGGAAAACCCTACGACTTCCATAGCCACATCCAACGACACTGTTAGAGAACAGGAGGCCGCTCTGGGATGGATGTGTACCTACAGCGGAGATGAGCTCGCTGTATCTTCAAAGCGAGGGCTTTTTTTGGTGCTTTTTTTTTTTTTTGCAGTGGACTTACACAGACATAGTGGAGCCAAGGTACTCGCAACGCGCACCACAAGACAGCTAGGCAAGGCCGGGTTTGGCCTGCTCAGGGCTGACCTCACCTCGCTTACTTCACAAACCAGAGTGTCTCACCTCCACTGTGTTTTTGCAGCAGGACGGCTCATACGCCCGCATTATCTGGTGGCAATCGCACACTCTGAGGTTTTGGAAGGACACATGCCTGCAATTAACCTCTCCAGCGAGTGGACTCTTGCAGCAGAGACTTTCACGAGACATTTGTCGCTGGAGCACCGCCTCGAGCGGCAGAGCAGGAACCCAGCCAGGCCAGGAGATCCTGGGATGGCTGATGTCTCACCTCTGTCAGGTGACACGTTTGCCCGTTTGGCTGGAGGAGAGGTCGGCCTGTCTTTGTCTGCTGGCTCGTATCTCTTCCTGCTTCCTTTGTCAGCTGCCTGAAATGGAATTAAAACAGACAACGGAGCTGAGCAGCCACTTCCCTCCGGAGAGGGAAGCGGGTAGAGATGTTTCCTGTGACAGGTGCCCGTGACATGCTGGCTGGCTCGTGCGAGCATGTCTCCTATGAAACTCCTTGTGCATGCCAGTCCCAACCATCACTGGCACCACGTCATTCCCCTACCACTGTAAGCAAACAGCAACATCCTCTGGCACCGGGGTTAACGCTGAGCTATTTTCATAGTTGTCAGAAACAGGACAATAGCAGCATTTTGTAACAAGAGGTTTTTTCCGCAGCACCAAGGATAGCAAATGTCAGAGGCATGTGGAGCCATGCCTTCTTCCAGGATCTGACCATGCCAGCCGGTAGTTATGTGTAATTGCACACTCCTCCCCACAGAGCATGCTTCACAGACTCGATAAAGGCGCCTCACGTCATAGCATGGGGAAGTAGAGAAAACTGCGGCCTCAGACTGCAACGGGGAATTTGGACTGTCAGAAAAAAAACATTAACGCTTCAAAACCAGGAACCTACCCACGTGACTGGGGCCAACACCCTGCTCCAGCACAAAACCACGCAAGGCCGAACTCTCCCACATGATCTGGATCGCAATCCCAGCCGAAGGCACCAAACTGGGGCATCGGGCTCAACTGTAAAGGGGAAAGAGCCAGGCTCCCCGCGGAAAGCGCGGCTGGTGGCAGGCACCCCAGAGAGGCGGGTCTGGAGGAGCTGCTGCGATTTACTCCCCTGGGTTGGCTTGGCTGACTTCAGGAGCTGAGCGGGCACATCCCGTTTCCGCTTTTCCTCTTTAGCACTATCTTCTTTTTTTGACTTTTCCCTCCTGACTCAGTGAATGACTCGTCAGCAGTTCGCTCCAGAGCGGGCAGTGGGAGGAGGGCTCACTCGGAAGCGTGCGGGGAGCATGCCTTCAGTGGGCAAGGCCCCAGCACATGTGGGACTGCGCCGCGCACGCCTTCGCCTCAGCGCTTGGGCTGCAGCCTTCGAGAAAGCGGGGAAGAGCCCTTGAAGCTGCAGCAGGAAAAGCCGCCAACACAGTCCCAAACTCAAGCCACTACAGGGTGTGTGCTGCCAGACTGGTTCTGTCTGTCGCCCTTCAATCCCAGCTGCAGACCTACCCGGCTGAGCTCATCCCGACAGCACGGAGCCTGGAGCTCCCTATCCGCCAGCCCCGAGCCCCGGTATCCGTCCCATCCGCTCCTCGGAGGGAGCATGGAGGGAGCCGCACCCACCCAACATCTCACCTTATTCAAGAGCGTCAGTTTGATCTCTTTGTGAGCGCTGAAGCCCCCTTGCTGAGACTGGGGGGCTGAGGGCTGCTGGGTCTGGAGGAGCTGCTGCGATTTGCTCCCCTGGGTGGGCTTGGCTGACTTCAGGAGCTGAGCGGGCACATCCCGTTTCCGCTTTTCCTCTTTAGCACTATCTTCTTTTTTTGACTTTCCTGTTGAAACGAGAGAACAGACGTGGTGACTTGTGACCGATTCCTCCCTTCGGAGGGCAGGGCAAGAGGATGCTGCTCCAGGGACTGAAAAAGCCCACACCAGTTAGCACAGCATGTGGCCCCAAGGTTAAAAGATTCAGGAAACCTGAATTTCCACAGAGGGGACGCTTAACATAATAGGCAAAAACCAAAAGGCTCTTGCCACCAACTCTGCTATGGTCTAAAAGAACAGAGGAAGAACAACATGATACTGGAGTTATCCAAAAGATTTAGCATCACCTCACAAGGGTGAAAGAGAACAAAGTAAGAGAGAGGCATCAGGCAGAACTCCCAGGCAGGCAGGAAAAGGCATCTTTACAGCCAGAGACACATGGATGGAAGGATGCGAATGTATGTTTGCTCCACAGCCTTCCTTCTCCATGGTTTCACCCTCCTCAGGTGAAGCCTCTGGGCTCCTCCAGTCTACACCAGCCACAAGCATCTGCTTCTGCTCAACAATTTTCCTGGAGTCCATAGTACCAACCAAGCAAGCTGTATTCAGATCTCTGCTCCCCGCTTTTTTTTTTCCCCAGGACCCCTTGGAGAAGAAAATACCAAACCAGGTACCTCTACCTTTCTTCTGCTGCGCTGGGGTTGGGGATCGGGAGCTGGCTGAGGAAACAGGGCTGGCCAAGTCCGCGTACATGTCTTCGGAGTCGGCGCTGCGTACAGAGCTGCTGCTAGAGGAGGCACTAGAGACAGAAGAAACGCTGCTCACGCTCAGGGACCTGGAAAGAGCCAACAGCCCGTTACAGTCACGAATGCATCAAGAACCAGGCAGCGATGAGACAGACACCTTTGTTTCGATTCTCCTGTGTGGCTGGGATGTCAGAGAGCTGCTAAGGCAGGCAATAGCCAGGAGGAGACAAAGGCTGTATCTCCTGGGGTGCTGACGGTGTGAAAAATCCCAAACATATTAGATGCAAGCCTAGAAAGTACTGTTTATTTATAAATAGGATTAAAGCAACACGTAAACAGGTCACTGTTTCCGCAGGTAAACAAAAAGTGAATGCAGGGCGTGCGCTATCACGTACAGGTCAGTGTTACGGCTCAGGTCAAGGGTTCCCTGGCAATGTTTTTGTTGTTTGGCACACATTCATTCATGGAGGCTTTAAAGGCCCTGGAGTCCTACAGCCCACAGCTCCTGCCCAGCTCCTCAGGGTACAGGAGAGTCCATGCTGCCTGTTTTGAGGATGCACATACTGTCACGACTGATAATGACAGGGAAGACAGCTATAAGATAGCTATCTCCTAATAGTGCCTATAAGATGGCTATCTCCTAATGGATTCACAATATTAAAAATGTCAGACAGTCATTATATTCATTTAAGGGAGACTTTCTGCTTAGAAATGTATCAGACAAAAACACAGGGCTATGCACCAGACTTCCCTTCAGGGGCACTCCACCACCGCGACTTTGCTATACCGAAACAGCTCCAAAAACCCCGGCTAGCTGGGAACCGGCTGGCACGGCAGCTGTCACCACGCAGGGACCAGGCGCATGCCAGCCCCATGAATATTCAAGGCAGCCTCTCCCACAGGTTCTGCAGGCCACACCGACTTCTGCGCCCCAGCGATTGCCAGCGAGGTCCAAGCTCACTCGCTGGAAGCCAGCTTGTATGCAACCGAACGGGCTGCGGCAGCTGCAGCACACACAAGCCCTGGAACGAGCCGCAAAGTCGCTACCCGCTATCCTGACAGAGGTGAGGTTATCCTGACAGAGGTGAGTTTTGAGAGGTCTCATCTACTGCTGCAACAGTGACTGGATGAGCCAGCAACTCCTTCTCTGGGAAAGCTCCTGGCTACAAGGTTGTGACAGCAAATCTGGTTTGGGTACAGTATTTACTACGCCTCCTCCTTTCCACACACCGGTAAAAGCAGCAAACATGGCCCTGGTGCCACATGAGCAATGCCGGCATTACGTTTTCCCCATCTTCTCCTCTCAATGCCGTACGGCAGGGCAGCACAGAGCCAGCGTGCTCAAGCACTTTCTGAGCCTCTTGCATCACCCCTGCCTGATCTGATGAATGCGACAAGCATGTAGTAAACAAGTTTGTATTTCCGTAAAATAACGCGGATGTTGAACCTTGGGAGTTTCACAGAGTTCAGATATGTGAATTACCGCTGGTCTGAGCCAAGTCCTACTTAATCCACTAGTTTTACGCTGTTGGTCTACTTTTAAATCTGTACCACAGGGAAGCTTTGTGTTTCAAGGCTGCCTGCGAGGTTTCAGGGATTCCTGTGTGTGAACAAATGCAAAAAAAGAAAAAAACAGAACGCAGGACTTGAAAGGGGTTTATTTCATGACTCTCTACTGGAGGGAGTTAGCTGTTTACAAATCCCACAGACTAAACAGCCATATAACTATTCACCTGGGGCTAAACACAAAGGGAACTGGCCATGCAACTTTGCCAGCAAAGTAAAAATATCATTAGCTGGGCCTTTTAGGTATTTTCTGACCTACCTCTCCTGACAGGCCAAGCATCTTCCCTGAGGACATTCAGTAACCAGAGGCAGTAGAGGTTCAGAAGAGCAAAGCTCTGTAGCTTGAAACTGTTACCTTGTAAATAAATTTAGGATGTGGGATCACCCTGGCCATAAGGAGACATTTTGGTCATAATCTAGGTAAAAATGGGCAGTTCGGCACACGTGACAGATTACTTCCTTGAATAAACCACAAGGACACTACCAGTGTTGTACTATCATGATTCAGGAGTCAGGATTCATAACACCACACAAAGAAATAATCTTGTTTCGTGCCCGGTTACCTATAGCTTCTGATACTTGAAGCTAGAGAGCGCTTTCGCTGCAAGAAATCACAACAGTTAAGAATAGTTATAATCTTCAGCAAAGGTTACGAAGGGTCGGGGCTGTACCTGGATTTCCTGGACCCAGACGGGGAGTGGGACACTGAGGCAGATGACGATCTGGAATGGGATCTGGAGAGAGACCGAGACAAGGACCTAGATCGAGAACTGGAACCACTGTAGCTGCTGGCACTGCCACTGATGCTGCCGCTGATAGTCCGCCTGCAAGACAGCAAACGACATCCTCACCTCGCTGCGCTCTGCCGTGACACGGGGTTAGAAGAAACTGTTTAGGGACAGTTTGAGCACTGTGCTGTTGTCCTGTACTGTATACAAGATTGGTGCTTTGCAAATGTAATCGTTTCAGCTGTTCTTCTCAACCTTGCGTTCCCAGTCCTGAGGAAGCATCTGTTTTCTGAATAGTAGATGTTTTATGCAAGACTGAATAAGGCTAATGAGAGCCAGGCAAAGAATGAGCTAAAGCACCTTAATCCTGTACTGATACCAGCAGCAAATGCTTCCTACAAAGAAAAATTGCTAACTGCGTAACACAGTGGGACTACCTTGTATTTCAGGCTATACAAATAATCATAGACATTTTTTGTGACTAACACACCAGCACTAACATACCTAGAGATGTTTTGTCATTTGCACAGCAGGGAGAGCGCAGGGCAGTGGGTTTGTGTGGGTATAAGCATGAAAAAACCCTAGAATAAGGGAATGTGACTAAAGACATCTAAGATCATTATTAACTAGTTAAGGTAAGTGAAATGGAAACTAGAATTGACAGAGTTTCTAGGGAAAAGAAACTCTCATGATCACTTTTCACTTATGGAGACATAACTGCTCAGCCCAGCCTTTTCTTTACCTACTGGGAAGAGACATGAGATGTAATCCCATGCAAAATTAAGAATTGACTCAGGATGCTTCTGAAAACCTGAACAGAAAACAGACTTAGAGCTATCTTCGAAACACACTAATAAAAGTGCGTTTTGGATCCAGCAGATCCAAGAAAACCATATATGCCTTACTGCAGGGATAAAACATTCCCAGTGCTCCCAAGACAGACATTTATATTAAATGTATTTCTTACACATCAAGCTACTGCTTCCATAGGGTAGGCACATAGGTATCGTACTGCTATTTCAAAACTTCTAATGTAAGAGGGATGCACAAGTTTCAGCTGTGCTTAGCTGACTTTGTGTCCCTCCAAGAACAGGCGATGCCACCTGCATTTATCCTGTAGCATTTTTAAATACAGTACAATGGATTAAGCCTGATAAACATATTTAAATACAGACAAATGCTCCTTGTTTGAAAACCATCAGAAGCCTCTCATTTCAAATGCAAAGGGAGGAGACAAGGACAACAAAACCGATTACAGGACAGACAGAAAGCACTTGGAACATTCAGACTAGTCACACAGGATGAAGCCAGGAAGAGAACGTAGAGCAGGGGAGCCAGCAAGCTGCATGCTGGGGAGTTTTTCCTCCTCTCCTCCAGCGGTAATGCTGCGTGCTGACGAACGAGCTCCTGGGACCACACAGAAGAAATACTCCCTGCATACCGCCACAGATTTTGAGTAAACAGGGCCCAGAACTCTGCTCTCCAGACCAAATGCACCTTTGCTTCCTTGCTGTGCAGCCCCCACAATCAGTGGCTCTCAAACATACCTTTTGTTTTTTTTGACACTGCAGACCCTGCCTTTTGGCACATTTCATGTATTCCACCTATTTTATCCCCCAACCAGCCTTCAAAGACAGGAACCTCTTGCTGTGACAAGTCACTAGCATTCACCCCCAGCTCTT
>NW_010532799.1:13429-14975 GCF_000687285.1 Phaethon lepturus
CCATTTCCTTCCCGACCCAGGAAACAGATTTCTCCTTCAATATTGGAGAGTCCTTGTAGTTGGTACTCCCAACAGAAACGCAGGATTTGCTCTACCTTCCAGGAGATCAAGCCTCACTCCACCCCACAGCTTTCTTACCTCCTGGGTGGAGTCCTTGTCTGACGTTCCTTCCTTCTTGCCTCTCGATTATCCCCTGGTTTGGCTGGCTCTGGTGCAGTTGTTGTAATTTTAGTGAGTGGCTGAGGGACTGGAAGGGCAGCTAGTTTCTTCACAGATTTTTCACTACAAAAATAAAAATTTTCATGTGCGTGATCAAAGTCGGTAGATACAGAACACAGACACTTTCAAAAGTGATGAAACGCACTCATATTTGCTATTAACTAAGTATTATACAGGTATAATTGCTGTAGCTATAGACACTTGGCTTCAAAATACGGCCACTTCATCAAAATACGGTCAGACAATACAGATTCCCGTAAAGGGATCTGTTTTCCATATTGTAAATCAAGTCAGGGCTTCAGAGAGAAGTTACTATACAACAGCCAATTTTGGAGACGTTCAATTTGTAAATTAGCTAATGGAGTAGACTGTGTGGAATTGCTGTTTCTTATCCATTTTATTCTGTGCATTTTTACCCGAAATGCATACACCTACTTAAAATCTGCCAGTCAGGCTTCAGAATCAAATGCAAAACAGTTTATGCAAAAATGCTCTTTTTCACTCTGTCACATGGAGGGTGCAAAAGCACCCATGTGTGCAAATGTCCCGTGGGCCCGTCCCTTGGCTCGTGTTACCCTGCAGAACATTTAACGGGTAACGCCATCGCAGAGGACCGCTACGCAGCGTTTTTGTGACTTTATCTAGCACCCACTACGCGAGACGGGAATCGCTTTGGCTCTTCAGCGCTGCTCACTTCTGGGCTCGGAGCACTCCAACCTCTGCTCTAATAGCTGGTTATTGCTCAACATCCCCAGCACTGATGTCATGCCTACTATTAAATGGGGAGGAGGTGGCTGTCTGCATACAAAAATAGGGACTGTTAATTCCTCCTCTCGTGCTTCAGAATATCTGTATTCATCCCCTGCAGAACACAGGATTAAATGCATGCAATGTTACACGGTGAAAACAATCCCCATGCCGGTGCAGGCTGCTGGCTGGTGTCGTGTGTTACCAAACCAGCACTGCAATGTGCACTAGAAGGGTGTAAAGACATTGCTGCAGGCGGAGAGCGTGTCTTTCAAGGGCTGAACCCTCTGAGTTGAGAAGAAAAAAAAAAAAACCAGAGGCAAAAAGCAGGTCAATAAGGTACAAGAAGTGTGGCAAAGGGGATTGTCCCACATTCTGGAGAATTCAGGGGGATTCCCATGGTGTAATTTATTTGCAGGTCACCTTAAAAGAGGTGACATCACTACGGTGTTGTGTCACCCTCCAACGTACCCATGATCTACTGTGTATTACAGGAGTTTGTGAAATAGCAACTTAAAGCATTTAAAAGAGCAGGAGCGCTGGCATAATCTGCCAAACCAACAGTTTCATAGCTATAGGG
>NW_010532799.1:15041-28793 GCF_000687285.1 Phaethon lepturus
GGGAAAGAACCATTAAAGAACCATTTCTTTATTCTATGGCTGTGCATTAACAAAAGCTACAGTAGAGGAATGAATTAAACTTTCTTACAGCTCCTGTATAAACATATATGCAAACACAGAACGTTTAAATAGTAAATCATGCATGTTTAAAACACTCATGTCTACATGATAAGGGGCCTCGATGTGGCACTTAGGGACATGGTTTAGTGGTGGACTTGGTAGTGTTAACAGTTGGACTCGACGATCTTAAGGGTCTTTTCCAGCCTAAATGATTCTATGTAATACTTAGGGTTACCTGTACAGTTTAACTTGGGTTTAATAAGTGAAAGTATCAGCATTTAGTTAAATATGCAAAGCTAAGCACTCTTATATGCAGGTCATATTTTGCATCTTCCATTTCTTCCTTAAACTATCAACCAGGTCAAAAGGGTCTGACTCAGGAATTAGGCTACTGTTTGGAGCCTCTTCTGTGCCGTGTTACCAAACCAGAGATGAAGCCTTACCCTTTACCAGCAGGTGGTAATAACTCTCCTTTAGCCTTCGCAAGTGGCTTGTGCGGAGACGGTGTTGGAGAAGGAGAGGGGGAAGATGAGAAGGACCGTGATCTAGAAAGGAAGGACACATGACTCAGCTCAGTCTCCGGGCCTGCAGAAAGCTTTCCTGGCTTTCAGCGCATTTAGCCACCATTCCCTCCTTTGGCTAGTGACCGCATCCCAGGAACTAGCCCCTGTGGGTCTGAGCTACTTTTATGTTTGGACTCTGCTCAACAAAACTGACTTCTGAGACCAGACCAGTGGTAGACATAGAAAAAAAAAGGAAAAAGCAGGGTTGGCTGCAAGAGAGGTACTCTCTCAGGTATTCCACACCAACACCTGAGGCTTTCTCCATAAACTCTGTATTCTCTCCTTAGGGAAGGTATGTCTACAGGCAAGTAAGTAGGATTTTGACTTGCAAGTTCAGCATGATGTATTTCAACTTGCTTCATACATTTAACTCCTAGTTGTCCTGGTTAAACCATGATACTAGTGCAGTCCACAATCCTTTAAGCCACAGCAAAAAAAAAAATCCTGGGAGAAAGATACAAGAACCCCATCTAGCTGGGTATCTGTAGTTTCTGGAACACAAGGAGAAAAATCAAGCAGAGTATATCAAAGCCAACAGATCAAAGTTGTTTCCTAAGATCAGGACTGACCAAAGAGGCAAGCCACTTACACAGCACACCAGATACTGGTGTTCAAGTGATTCACCCCACTGCCAAGACTGGAAGTACCCTTCTTGCAGCCTTGTACTTCAGAGAGCCAGACACCTCGGCGACCGGCTTTCTGAAGAACAGTTAGGCACTCGGGTGTTCCTCGCCCTCCTGCCTTCAGAGAGAGGCATGCTAATCAAAGTGTTTCACCTATGCCTCGCAGAGACCTGCAAGGAACAGAGCCTGAAATGGGACGGATGAGGGAAGGTCAGTCTGCTCCCCAGAAATGTGCCTGCATCAAGATCAACTCCCACCTGCGCCTTTCCTAGGAGAAACCACCTCTCCAAAAGTGAGGCTGTGCGCTCCCATCACCTGCGTGATCCACTCTGGGTATCTGTGTGATTTCAGCTCTGAAGAGGTGCCTATCTAGGGAGCCAGTTCTCCTACTATGCATATTCCAGACTTGGGAAACTGTCTGCAGGGGCAAGGAAGTGGCAGAGTAATAGGCATGCCTCTGTTTAATCAGCATGGGACACTGAATTGCTACTTTGAAGTGTCAGGACTATCACAAAACCCAACTGCATGGACTGCTTTAATAAAGAAATGTGATTTGCCTCTTTAAATAGAAATTCCAGTGCAACGGAAGAGAGATGCCAGTAACTCCTTCCAATCATAAAATGTAAATTGATGGCAACATTAATCTCAGCCAGGCTCCTACAACCGCTCAGCTACCACAGGCATGGGAAACAGCACAGCCACACCACCACGGTACTCGTGGGTGGGGGTACTGGGGAGAGGAGGGGGTGGCTGACATACCTACTTCATTCAACAACCAAAGCAGCAGGCTGCCTTGCAGTCCATCCTATTTCCCTCACTCAGGAAAGTGGTTTGAATGTTTTATTTCAGGAGTTGGCTATTTGCTTTTAAGCAGCAGCAGAAGTAGCTGTTAGCAAGTGTTTGGAAAACAGCATACCATTACTTTTAAATCCAAGAAGCCATTACCTGGACCTGCTGCCTGAGAAAGAGCTGTGTCTTGAAGAGCGACTAGAGTAAGAGCTGTAAGAAGATGATCTGGAACGAGATCGTGAGGAACCTGAACCAGAATAGGTGGATGAACGAGAAGAGGACCTGAAAGAAAAGTATTAAAATTCAGCACCTCTTGAAGTCCTCCGAGACTGAGGTCTTGCTTCTAGTACACTCTTCCCAAGTTCTCAAACTCTGCTCCAAAAATTATCTGCCTCCTCCTCGGTGGTCTGCAAGGACTATAACCTCTCTTTTCTTTTAGATGATCCTGTTGTTGCTACCTGCTTTGTGCCCTTGAATATGCCTACCCTCCTTTAGCTAATGGCATTCCATCCCTTTTTGAGAACTCCTTCCACACAATTTTGCGCCTTGTGACCAGACAATCCCCTGATAAGTTGGGTCACACAGGTATGAGAAAACAGAAAAATCTCAGGTGCAGTGATCCCAGCAGGAAAAGCTATCTACTTCAGGAGGGCTTTGGTTTTTAGATCCATATCTTCAATCCAGCGTGTTCCTCATTCCTCTCTGATACTTTTCCCCCCTCTTTTCAGGAGCTTCAACTTCAAGCATTTAAAGAAAATGGATCCAGCTTATGCCTCAACTCTTTTAGATTCAGGGCGCTTCTTTCTGAAATATGTTTTTTCTCTCACAGCCGTTGGTTCCTGAGCTCCACTGCAGCCCTCTAGGGTTCTGACGAGCCTCCACAACCTCAGTTTTTCCCCCATAGCATCAGCATGATTTCTTTCTGGAGTGGGCTCACTTCATCCCTCCAGCACTCCTGGAGTGAAGAGCCTCCAATTCTTACAGCTTCCAGCTCCTTCTGCTTCTGTTAAGGTCAGTTTTCAACTAGGTAAGCTACTAATCATCTAGACTGCTTCCAAGCCTAATCTCCCTGAAGAGTGACTTTTCCAAGGACCTGTCTTTTCGTAGCCTTCAACTGATCACATCAAGCACCCATAGTTACGTGCCCCCTTTAGCTTTCATCTCGCTACCTATATGCCAGCGTCCATTGCCGTTACTGAGCAGCAAGCCTTGGACTGCTTTCCCACACATCTCAATGTCTTCCACTGACGAGGAAGAGTCATGCCACCTTCCCCAACACGCTAATAAGGCTCAGATGTGACACGCTCTTTGCCTTCACTCACCTTGAAGAGCCAGAAGCAGACGCTGAAGAAGCAGAGGTTTTTCGGCGCCTGCGCGCACGGCTGGGAGAGACAGAGACACCGAGTTTCTTTTTGGGGGACTTGGATCGGCGCCAGGGGTCCTTCCATTCATCTGCTCTCTTCGACTGAGTGGTGGTAATTGTGGTTGCCTCCTTCTCCTTCTTTGGTGGCTCAGGCTGACGGCTGGAAAACACAGAGGAGTTAAGTAGCTGGAATAGCTGGAATTTTTTGGTTTTTTTTTAATATAGTAAGGCTGATAGAAACACAGGGCCAGGAAAAGATCTCAGACATTCGTCCTTCCTATCAGTGGTAGCTCTTAACCTCCACTGCAGGATATTAAGCATCATTTTGGGGTGATGAAGGGTTAGAATAGCCATCATTTTGTAAATCAGTGACTGCAAGCCTGTCAAAGCAGCAGTACCTGCAAGTTTTGTGAACTATTTTGCTGCACTGACAAAGCAGTGACCTGCTAGCTGATTTCAGCTTCGGCTTTTCACCTCCAAGGATCGGAAACAAGTACATGCAATAGGGGAGGGAAGGGGAAACCTGGTTCTTCCTATGCCTATGTCAAGTAGCTAGAGCAACCCAATCCTGGTAGGCAGAGACCCCAGTGCAATGAAAATACTAAACAGAGCTAGACTAAGGACAGACTTTGAGCGTGCACCTGAAACGCCTTCTCGACACAGCAAACTGCTAGAAACAACCAGCAGGCACCCAGAGAAGAGATTTAGCCTGAATTACTCTCCTACAGTTCCCTTATCAGAACATCACGTGGGACTGTGTCACAAGCCTTACCACAGCCAAGATGCATTGATCTGTTTTTACCCTTACAAAGGGGACTGTTACCTCATCAGCTGAGCATAAAGCAGTTCATAATAGCAGTATAATTCTCTAGGTGCTTATAAACACCATCAAACATGTGCTTTCCTGTTGTTGATAACCATGAAGACATCAGGCTTGACACCCTCCATCTTCTCCCTTGCCTTTTAAGGGCTCTAGTTGCGCTTCCCCTTTTTCTTTTGATTCTTCGGGCTTCCCTTCTCCTCCACAACCCTCTGAAAATAATTCAGTGCTAATTTTTCAGCAATTGCACCAGATAGTTCTTTAAGTACTCCACGATGAGGTTCTTCAGGCCTAGACTTTATTACCTCTCTTATCTACGGGTGATTTAGCTCGGGATTTTTCCTCACCTTTACTCTAATCTACACATGACTGTTCAATTACCTGCTCATAACCTTCTCCCTCAGGTTTTAGGCAAAGTTTGTGCTTGCTTAAAGGTTTATGAAGTCTGTTGCGTTCATCAAATTACCAGTACAATGAACCCTCTTACTCTGAGGATTTGGGGGAGGAAAGGCACCTTTCATTGCTGGGTTCAGCCAGTACCACCCCATTAGCCACACGACTGAAGCAACCACTCTCCACGCAACTTCCTCTACATTTTGTGATAGTAATTCTACAGTTTTCTAGTAATTCTACAGACTGTGTTTCTTCCCACAACACTTTTTCAACAAACAGCAGGATAATTAAAGCTCTTTGTTAGCAGCCTGTTCTGCCCTTTGAAGGCTTCACTAGTCACTAAGAAGTCTCATCTCCTCCTTGCTTGGTAGTATTGAAACATTCTCAACACAGTTAAAACTCCTACAGCCTCTCACCTCTTCCTGACTCCGGAACTTGCATATGCTGACTTGAAAATCCAGTGCAGCATCCTACTCTTTCAATATAACTACAGCAATTTTACAATTTGTCCCACATCTATCTCGGTATATACAGAATTTTATGGGAGGAGAAACCCTTCTTTCACGTTCACCTCTCCCACAAGTCTCATTCCAGCCTCAGAAGAGGACGCTTACGTACTAGCACGCAAAATTGCTGACTGCCTAGTAAGAGTCTCCCAAGCAGGGTTATGGCTCAGCATTATTCACCAGCATCTTCATTTAGCATAGGCACCCTTTCCAGTGCTGCTCTAACATACGCAATTGAACATGGTGCACGTTATTTGCAGTGGGTTGGTCTAGTTTTCCATATTACAGCCACAATTATATCAGAGTATCTAATCATAGAGGAAGACCATGACTCTGAATATGGGGTTGAGATAGACTGGACCTATTATTTATAGTCTGATAATGCTAAATACTCATAGCCAGGGTCAAGCTCTTGTTCTAGCAGAGGTAATACAAACTCATTTTGAAGGCATCTTCACCTCTGGAGTATCTTTAAAGCAACTATGTGCAAAGCAGGAAGAAGAAGGAGGTCAGGAACAGCCTACACACCTTGTATCAAAGCAGCAGGCTAACCAGCAGCAGGAAAGAGGAGAACACCAGGTGAGGATGCTCGTGAATAACACTGAACTACGTCCCACTCTGACGTCCCTTGCCAAGGGACAGCAGCCTGCACGCTTTGGAAGATGCAGGGGGAACATTCTGCTGGCACAGGCAGAGAAGCAGTGCCCATCTCAAGACCTGGATAAAGCCTGCTGAGAAGCTTTTCACTGCAGTGTCCAAGGTGACAAATGTGAAAGCCAACAACTAACGAACAACTTTGCCCCTCTCCAGCCTCAATTCTCCTGCAACAGTTTTCAAAAAGAAAAGTCTCCTATAGAATTTATTCTCGGTCGCTCAAAAAAAACCCCCCAACCCCAACTCGCTCACATTCACATCCAACAGCAGCACATCCTGGGAGCTGGACCTCAGCTCCAACCCCACGTGGGAACAACTTACACTGAACTCCACAACTTGGGTGCGAGCTTGGAGCAAAGATGACTATGAAAGCAAATCTCATTACTTGCACCTATTACCTGGTTTGATGCAATTCTCCCTCGATGAAGTCACTTTCTGGAGGAAAGGTTTTTTCCCCAGGAAAACCACAACAGAAAGCCTCATTTCTGGATATGCTTTGGCTTTTTGACTCAGCAGTAAATATGTTACCATACTATAGCCAAGAAAGAAAGATGATGCTCATGTCAGGACATTTTCAAAGTCTTTCCTCAAGAGCTACCTGCATGCCCAACATGTAGCATCACCAAATAAACTTGTTCAACTTAAGACGAGGGACTGGTATCTGATGCCGCTTAGCTTGTCTCCTCCAGTGGAATTCAGGAGTCAGAACTGAAAGTAAGCCGGAGCAACCGCCAAGATCCTCACCATCCACTTTCGACTAACATCTCAATTACAGCCTCTACGAGTTTCACCAAAGAGACTGTTAGCAGCCTGTGAAACAGTCGATGTTTCAAACCAATTTACTCCCGCATACTGATACTGTGCAGTTGCTGGGATGAAAGTGGAGGAAGCCATAAGGCTCGCGGAGGAAAACGCACGGAGAAGAGGCAGCGGGCAACCAGCCTGTGGCTCCTAGCCCAGATCAGGCAGGAAGGCTGCCCAGAGCTACGCCAAATACGATAGCTGCTCCTGGTGCAAAGTATTTGACCCTGAGAAGGGGGAGGTTTTCTCCTCACTTTCACTCTTACAACTGGGTAATTTTCACTTCCCGTCTTGTGCTGGCGCTTGTTGGAGCTCTCCATGTGCCAGCTCAACTCCTTCAGTCAACAGTGAGGAAGAAAAAGGGAAAAAAAAAAAAATAGTTTGCTGCTGGGTCAGCGAGTCCAACCAGCCCATGGCAGGGTTTGAACAACTGAGAGCTGACCCACAGTGAACAGAGGAGGGAAAGAGAGAAGAAGCCTGGCTGCTTCGGAGTGGTGAGCTGATCTCACGGCACTTTACATGAGTTCATCCTCAGCCCAGCACAGTTACCCAGGCTGCTGCAGGCAAACCTAACGCGCTTCGGCACAGAGGGTGGCTGGCAAAATAGTCATATGCTACCAAAACACACGTGTGAATCCCGGTCTCCTTTTTCACCAAATTCCAATTTTCTTTAGGAAATATTTCAAATATTTGAGAATTAACTCCCTAACTAGGAAAGCCTATGCCATGAGGTTTAAAAAAAAAATAAATTAGAGGGAATAAAAGAGACTGACAAGACAGACTGATCAAAAGCAGCTTAATTTCCTTCCAGAGCCCCGAGGAGCAACATCCTGCGTCACTAGGGCACAAGCAAGGTCTGCAGAGCTTAGCTATTTCCGAAGCCCATTTTAACCTTAAAATAACTAAATGCTTTATTTTCCAGAACGAACACGTTAATGCATATTTGGCTGGAATTTAATTACAGCAATCAAGCGGAGAACTGAAGCTGAACGTGGCTTTGGCAATGAGAGGAGGAACAAAGGCAGCTCCAGCTGGCAACACAAACCACAGCGTAGGTCAGCCAGCTCCCAACCGCACGCGCTCCGGCTCCCAAATAAACGTCGTTTGAAGCACGTCACTGAATTCAACAAGAATTTGGAGGGGGAAAAAGCAGAGCTGCATGGCTTAAGTTTTCCTCCTCATGTATTATGCAAATGACGCCAAAGCATTTCTAATCGTAGAGGGGAAAATAAGTTTGCCGGGGAAAGTGCTTCCTTCCTTCCCCCACCCCGCGGGACACGGCTCCCACAGGTAACGCAAACCTTATCACCCATGGTCACCGGTGACGTCAGCCTGGCTCCAGGGCTACTGTTTTGGCCGGCAGTTACAGCTCAGTTTTCTGAAAGAGGAAAGTCCACTGATGATTTAAAAGCCTCTTCGTTTCTTGCAGGAAAGCAAGCGTTGCGTCAGCAGCCCCGGCGCGAGTCTTCCTTTGGTGTCAGTGGAATTTTCCAGAGGAAGCGGATTCGAGGAATGACTGGAGCCATGTGTCATGGCAGTTATGAAGGGACCTGCAGTTGCTGTAAAATAAGCTCCAGCAGTGTGCACGTACACTGGAAGACTTTTCCGTCTTGGCACAATAAAGTCAGGCCAGAGAGGGACAACAGCTCCCAAAAGCCACCTATGTGCAGCTACGATGGGAAATGCTGAACCTTGGAGCCGGTGCTAATTGATCTTGGTGAAATATTAGCAAAGGATATGCTTTTCTCAAGATGTTTCAATCTAAAGCAGAGTTATCAGTCACTTAAAAAAAAAAAAAAGATTTCTTCAAAGCCTTATGGGGAGAGGCTTTGAAATTAAATAGTGGAGATACAATCTGAACCTACAGTATGAAATCATCACAGCAGGTAGATAAACATATCTGAGATGTGATCTACCCTAAGGGCTGAGCATTTGATGCCTTGAGAGCCTCCTCTAAATGAGAGGGACCCGCATGCAGCGATTCTGCCCCAGTCTTTGCAATGTTTTAATAAAATCCAATGTGGGAGATCTCTCCAATAATTCCAACTCTGAAATGCCAAAGAAAAACACATTCCTTGAGATCCACATGTGAGTCACTCCATGCCCTTCATCTTGATTTACGGTTACGAAACCCTTCTCCTTTTACTGTGGAAGCGGAGGCAGAACCTCAAGAACCATGAAGACTAACGAAAACTCCAGTCAACAGAAATGCTTTGCAGAGAACTCCGCAAAGTTTTGCTGATTTGGTTCGCGGAGAGATTTTATTATTGCTAACTTCCCAACTGAACTGGGAACATAAATGAAAGCAAAGCTGTCTAACCAGGTTCCATTGCTCTGGCTGAAATCTGCACCACAAAAAATGGGGATGTAAACAAGTTATTATAATGTTTATCACCACAGTGTTACCATATAGGGCGCTCAACTGAGTCCAAAGAGCTGCACAGCAGCACGGAGCACGTTGTGTATGTGGGGAGAAGGGAAATCCTCTTCTGGGCAATGCTGCACTGTGTGGCACTGAAGGCAGCATGGCAGACCCGCTGCGAACAGAGGTCCGGCTCAAGCTGGAGCAGATAAACCCCAGGAAACCCAACAGCCTGGGGTCATTTGCTTCTCCTCACTCACTGCACTCCAAGAAGCCGTCCAGGGAAGGTGCGGACACCTGGAGAGTAGATCTATGCCTCCTGATAGAGGCTTCTTTTCCCCCTCAGTAGTTTCTCATGGATGTTAAGACTAATTCAGAGCACTCGGGATCTTATCGATGCCTGACTGGAAACGAGGAAGAGCACACAGTTGTCTATCCTGCCCGCTCTCCCTTCTGTGGCAGGACAAAGAGGAACAAATGAAGGATTTCTTAAAAGAAACGGCCAAAATTTCCACAGGGAAAACTAAGAGACAAAATCCATCAACATACTGCACCATCCTTATACAACAGGAGGAGATGCTATTACTAAGCCCACCAAAATACCTAACTCTATTTGAGCAACAGCTGCTTCTGTACAGAGGCCCTGTCAACCACACTCAAAAAATCAGGAACGGATCCAGCCAGTGGCATGGGGAGGCCACCAGAAGCTGTTGGGAAAGTTGACGATGACCCAGGAACGCTTAGAATTACAGATTCTTCCAAAAAACAAGTTCAGTTGGTTTGTGATCACACATACACACACACATACGCTCATGAATCATTCCATTTGCATTCCCTTACTTTTGCCCCTCCTTTACCTAATCAGCCTCATTCCAACACTTTCTAACTTGCAAGCTCTGGGTAACCTGCATTCATTGATTTTAGACTCCAGGTTATCTTGTTCATTAATGTGCTCACCCCAGAGACTAACAACGACCTATTACAAAGACAACTTGAGCTAGCTTGAAAAAAATAGCGCAAGGGCAAGCTCTGCCAAGAGAACACGTAACCTTTTGTCCCAGGGTTTGCAGCATTATGTAGCATCTCATAATCGAGGGCTACTGCCACCGCAACAGAAGCTGGAAAGAAGCACAACACTCCTTGCTAGAAACGTTTTATGAAGGATTTATAGTTTGCTACAGAATAGCTGCCCTTTCTGACATTGCTTTAAATCTTACAGTGTCCCTACTCAAAGGTGTTATTTTTACTTTTTAATGGCTGCGTAAGTGCACTCCATCGATAATCTCTAGCCCAGCTGAAGAAAACTTCCTTCCAAAAAACGGTTGTGTGTGCGATAATCACAGGATGGTTCACCGGGACACTGCTCCTTCCTGGCAGCTTTGGAACTGCTGTCACCTCCTGTCCTGCCTGCAGGACATCTCTGAGGACAACAGCCTCCTCCTCACCTCGCTTGGTGCCAGCGTCCCACAGAATTTGGCGTCCTGACAACTCGTCTGTGTGGAATTAGCTTTTTGGTCAACAACCACCTAGTGCTACCCCAGCCTACGGGGCAGCGATACTGAGCCTGCTGCCCTCACCAGAGGGTCCAATTCCTCACTGTCCCTCAGTGCTTTGGAAATACAAACATTAACAGGTCCCGCAACACTAACTGCATTGCTTAATGTGCTCCTGAAACAACCAGATTCGCTCGGATGACAGAGGATAAGGACCTGTGCAACAAGGGAAGGATTAAAGCAAATTACTGTTTCTGTGTGCAGGACCTTTGCTCGCAGCTAAAGACCAGCAGCCTGGGTAAGAACATCTTGCACTGCTCTAAGTGTCTTCAAATAAAATATTTCATGCCACTTCTTTATCCCTGAAATGATTTGCACAACAGTGAGCTATACCGGCAAGGCAGAGGTATAAAGCAGAAATTTTGCACTCAGCAAAATCAGTCACAGCCTGGGGCATCAGAACTCGTTCTGGAGATGGGGAGCACAAGGACAGACAGCCAAGTTATCCCTCTAATTGATCATAAAGTGTCCTGGCTTGTTTAAGTCTTCGATGCCTGAGGAAGAAGGAGGAGGAGGAGGGGGAGGAACAATTTTACTAGCATTGCAATCTCAGATTATAAATTTCTTGGAGTGCTCATCTTAAACTTGTGGGGAAAAAAAACAACCACCCAAAGCATAAAGCAGCAATTGCATACTCCTTCAAAAAAAGTCTCACATGTGATGATCCTTCTTGAAGCCCAAACACTGCAGTCTCTTCTTTTAAGAGATTCAAGGAGAAACATTTGCCCCTGAGTCTGTTAGGGTCTACAACCTTTGTCTGTTGTTAAATTCTAATCCTCCTCATTTGTAGCAAGCAGTGATGCCAGGAAGTCCTCTGGCTTCTCTGTGTTATTAGCCTTAACTGCTTTGCTGTTGTTTAGAGATCAGATTAAACCTTCCTGCTTTCAATATAATGGAAAAGGAATTTGTTTTCATGTTCCTGGCTATTAGCTTTTTGAGTTTTCTTTCATCCCTTTTGACTCTGCAGTCTGTATGTCAGCTTGTTCCTTCCCCCAGCCTCTACTTGAGGGAGCTCTTACGCTGATGAACAGACCGGCATCTACCTGTAATTACAGACATCCTCAGCTCTGCCTTTGGCAAAGCTCCTCGCCGGTTGCACAATCCCCGTGGAGCAGTTTTCCAATCTCCTCTGCTCATTAGTAAGGGAAGAGCAGGGCCGCGTGGGCTCCGGCTGGAAGCGGCGTTGCCTTTGGTGCAGGAATGTTAACGGGCAGCTGCCTGCAGCCCGGTGTGAGCCAGCCCCCATCGCCGCATGACTCCTGGAAAGGCCGGACTTGCCAAAAGCTGGGATCTAGTGATTAGGGAAAGCCCAGAGTCTATAAATAGACCCGCAGGTGAGCACTACGCCACTATCGTGTGTCCTGCTGCCCAGGAAACGCGAAGCAATCACAAGCATTTTACACATGAAACCAACTCGGGAGCTCTTTAATCCCAAGATGTCAAATCTGACCCTCTGCAGCATGGCACGAAGGTATTTGGAGAAAAAGTGAGACGGCTCGAACTGCCGTACTGCCACGAGGAAGTTTGGAGTCTGTCAAAAAGGTTACGTGGGACAAAACAGCACTGGCCAGAGCTAAGTCACACTGTAAGTGCGACGAAGGCTTCTGGGGAATGCAGCGTAGGGAAACACAAACTGCTGGGTGAGGGGTGTCTTCTCCAAGGGAGATGAAGTTGAATTATGCTTTCACTTTAAAAAGCTTTTTAAAAATTTACTTCTGCAGTTTTATTTTCTCTGCAAACATCCACACACCTGTAAATGCTGTAAGTAAGAGTGTTCATGTTGACACGGGTTTCAACAGTGGGAACTGAAGTCCTGTTAAGAGTCCTTGGAGAGCTGCCTTCAACAACATAGGGCTTTTGAGTTTACTGGTAAGTACTCCCATTAATTCCACTCTCCTCTAAGAGGAAATACTGTGTGTATGTGCCGACTTAAGATTTTTTTGGGAGATTTTAAAGCTTTCCGCTCAGTACTAGCTCCCTATTCAACTAAAAAATTATAAACACTTCTTCCCACCGCCTTTTAAAGCCCTGCACAAATGAAGCCAAAAGCAAACCTTGCTTGCTGTCCCTCTCTCCCAGCTCTCTGCCTGGCCCTACAGTCATCAACGCTTACATTACAGGACAAGGCTGAGGACACTCCCAACAGTAGATTCTCTACAATCCGCTTCTAGAGAGAATAGTGGACTTAGAACAAAAAAAGCAAGGAGGTGTATCAAGGACTGTTGTTAATTTACCAAGACTCGCCTTAAGAAGCCTGTTTTGGAGCTCCAAGAGGCATCCACAGCTCACTTAAGCGGCGCTTATGTCAGAGATGGGGCACAGGAAGGAAGCAGGGAACCTGAATCCACAAAGCCTATAATGCCACGAACACCGTAAATCCCATCTCTCGGCTCATACAGATGGTTACACGAGGCGAGATGGATCTAAGATTGGCAGACATGGCCATCGCTCCCACCCAGCAAACCTTGGGCAGCACTAATAGCGAAAGCTCTCCCACAAAGTCCTGTCCTATGACCCAGCATCAGCGTCAAGGGAAGGAGCAACCGGCAGCCTCAGCCTTGCGTGCAGTGGTCCTGGTCACGGTGACTGTGAATGACTAATAACCTGCGGCGCCAATCAGCTGATGTCACTTTCATCGTCATCATCATCACATGGCTATGGACAGCAAGATCTCTTCCATCACTAACCCCATGACAGCACAAACCAACAGCAAATGTGGTAATTAAGATGCACAAATTATGGTTGTAAGTGAATATTATAATTAAATGCAACATATAATTAAAAGTATTCCTATAAACACTCTGACACGGCTACTGCACCAGAGCACTCACAAGACACCTTCAAACTGTTCTGAAACTGCGACTTCCTCTTGGAAAAAAGGGTCATGATGAAGAATCATCTTTCCTTCTAGTAATGCAAATAAAAACTGTGGGTCAGGTTCAAGACTAAACCCTGCTCCCAGCTGAAACCACAAGTCCACATGGCACCTCTTTCCAGGCCTTCTTAGCCCTGTTCTGTGTTAAAACACACTCTTCCTCAGGCTCATCATGTTTCACACCTTCCTTTAGTGCTCGAGAACCAACACAAACATCAGGAAGAAGGAAAAGCTTCAATATGTCTTGGAAAACAGCTTCCCTGCACCCCTCTTTGCCCCAAGACACACATACACACGTGTTCCTTGACACACTGTTGGAAGACTCCATCTGCTACTAGTTTCCCAGACACTGACACTGCTAATCAGCTTTCCTGGAGATGTCCTTCAGCA
>NW_010532799.1:28824-44170 GCF_000687285.1 Phaethon lepturus
TCTCCAATTCTGAACCAAAGACGTTGTGACATTAGAAATTCCCATAAAACAAGTTCTATATTCAGCTGTGATATTTATACAGTGCTTTACAAATATGCCTAATACATAGTACGCTGCTAAGCCATGGTACTTAAATAACAGACAGAGAAACAAAATAGGATTCATTTTTGAAATTCATAGACTTTTAGTCTGTCTGGTTCAATTTTCTGTTTCACACAGGTCAGAACCAGGATTTTCAGGAAAAAAAGGCCACAGGCAAAAAAACCTGACTCCACATTGAAATTCCACCATAAGACCTAGCAGAGACTCATTTCAAGGCATACAATGCCTTTACCTTTTCTAGCCTCTTTTCGGAGTTTTACTTAATAAATCTCCAGATGCTTTTGCTACCCACAAACTCCCAAGCCAGCCCTGGTTCCTGTCAAAGGACATTTGCTAAGGCCTCAGAGGGAGTCACCACCACCTGCAGGGCACTCTCAGCACTGGGGGCTCAGCCGACCTCCCAAGACATACTCTAGCCTCAAAGGAACAGGGACAAGCCAAACATCTCCATACCTACTCTCCTCCTTTCAGAGTCAGGTTATGCACACTCAATTCTTACTGATGCTTTAGCTCCACTTAGTGGCCAGCGAGGATCATTTAAAGCCTCGCCTTTCTCTTGAAACTACTGCTTTGCTCGAGAGTTGTGGACAATAGGGATCTTCTCCACTGTGATCAGCGCGAGCCTGGTTCGTGATCCACAGCTAAAACGATGCTAACTAAAACAGCAAGTCTGAATTCCAGCAAACACTTACCTTGGTAGCAGTGGGGACCGGGGCTTTGGTTTTTCTTTCTCCTTTTCACGTTCCCTGTCTCTGTCCCGATCTCGGTCCCTGTCCCGGTCCCTGTGCTGCCTGTCTTTTTCATCTCTCTTCACCCGTTCTCTCTCGCGTTCCCACTCTTCTTTCCGCCTCTGGCGCTCCTTGTCACGCTCCCGTTCCCTTTCTCGTTCTCGCTCCCGCTGGCGCCGCTCCCGTTCTCGCTCTCGCTCCCTCTCTCGTTCCCTTTCTCGTTGTCTGTTCTCTCGTTCCCTTTCTCGTTCTCGCTCTCTTTCCTTTGAAAAAGAAAAGAGAAATCATTGTGACACTGTGGTAACATCTCGTAACAAAATAAGCTGCAGGGTTTCAAAGTCTTGGACCGCAGTCAGTCTCATACACCCTGCCATGTTAGAGCAAAGCACTGAGAAAAATAGTCTGGAGTTTGCTGGCTGTCACTGTTTGCTGAGCAGACAGAAAGTGGAGAGAAACAAAACACCGCATCATATTAATCACAGTTGTAATTTTCAAAGACAACAGTAAAAGATTAATTTGGCTTATTATGCTTATTAAATAAATGTATTGATGTTTACAAGTATTTACTCTCATCGCTAATCATGTTTATAACAAGCTAATTAACTTTACAAACAAGCACCATGAAAATAATTGATGGTGCATCATGTGCAAGAATAGCGGGGACAGGCTCCTGTTTGTGCACTGCTTCTGTAAAACGGCACGGTCTTACAGCAAAAGGAAAGCTACCTTTTAAAGGACGGGACGAATACCACGGAAAAGCTCCCCACTGAGCAGGATTTATTATTTTTGCCACCACTTTTGACGCACAACAGTTTGCATGAGGGCAAAAGGAAGCACAGGGAAAGGGATCACAGCCTTATTTTCATTGAGCTCTACACCTTACGGCAGCGCAACACCAACCGACTGCATCTGGGATTTTAGCAACCGTCTGGCTGCTTTCCTCGTCTGACTCGAAGCAACTATCGGGCAACTCCACCAGTGGTGGACAGTGATGCCGGAGCTTCTGTCTGTACACAAAGCACGTCTGTCCAGATCTAATTCTTCCAGTCTGACCCAATAACTAACAAGCAAACCGTTCTTCAGTCAGGTTATTTCCGGGAAACTCCCTCCCTCTCCAACATTTTCAAGAATGGCTGCAGCAGTGGCCATAAGCGCTGCACAACTGCCTGGTACCTGGTACGCAGAGGAGCGGCCAGCGCACACGAAGAGGAACCATTTTCCCATCTCAGACATGCTTTTGCCTTCACCATGCTGAAACAGAACATCCTCCCATTCCTGCACCTAAAGCATGTTCTGTGCAGTAATTAAGTCAAGATTTAACTATTTATAAGATTAAGCATCTTGAACATATCTGAAAAGTCCAGTTTCAACCACTGCACTGGAAACATGGCACCAGAAGCTCCTGCAAGAAAGTTGAAAGGAAAAGCGCAGAAAGGGATATTACCTTACTTACTCTGTAGTTACGGTATGGATCTGGGTCTGTATACTGAACCCTGAAATTCTCATACTGCCCACCACGCCAGAACCGTTCTATTTCATAGTCATAATAGGGATCTGTATAGGGATCAAGCCTACAATGAAAAACAGGGAAGGTTAGAAAGGGAAATATCACCTTGTCTCCATACAGAAACACTATGTATTCTAGGTCAGGTCTTAGTCATTGTGCACTGACGTGAAAAAACATGTTCAACGGAGTATGACCGTACAAAGCGGTTTATTTTCTACATATCCCAAACAGACAGTCTTTTTTAAGTGAAGCTTCTCAGAGAAAAGCACAAACCTTTCTTGATAAACACAAAAAAAGAAACACTATGGACCAAATTCAGCCTTCAAATCAGCGTGGCAGAAAAGGCAGAAACACCAATTGCTTTTTATAGCCACTTCAAACGTGCGCAAACATTAACAGAACATGTTTTGCCTCATTGATTTAGAGCTGCGTTTTCTGTCCATGCACACACAGCTAATCTCAAGCACCCTCACACCAGAAGTGGAACGGATGGTGATCTCCCACCGGAGGCGACGGGTGCATCCCAGTGCCACCAGCACAGGACACGAGCTGCAACGCTCTGCCCCTACGCCTGGAATTACTCCATGCAATGAAGGTAACTGCACCTGCAACTGATACTCTCCAGTGGAAAATAGGTGCTGACCCCCCAGCACAGAAGTGAACTGGCAAGCACGTGGCACACCCTGCTCAACCACAAAACTGGAATTACTTTTGGGGAGGAAAAGGATCTAAAACCCACCCTCCTTAAACCTGCAATGTTTCCTCCATTTGATGATTTTTATTAACATTATTTGATGTTTTTAATTCACATACTCAACAATATCCAATCCCTGCAAGCCACTTGGAGTGAAAATACCAGATCTATTGTAAAGATGGGGAGGTGGGTACAGGAAACAAGAAACTTCCAGGGCCACAGAGGAGCCAATGGCAGAGCTAAGATTATAAAGCAAGTGCTCCCAAAGTCCAGATTATCTGTAATGAGACTCTGACTTGTAAGTAAGGGGAATAAAGGGCCCACTTTTGAATTTTAGAAAGTGCCAAATAATCTAGAACAGGCTAAGAGGCAAGTGCTGCCGTACAAGTCTTTCTTGTTATTTCTTTCAGTGCTTTTAAATGCTTTAAGATTTCTATTTTTGTCTGAAATGATGAGCCAAGGGAAGGAGCACCAGAAAATCTTGAATACTAATGCTTAATTCAGCAAACTCCTGATGCCAACCAGACAACAGTCTGGATCCAGTAACATCAGGTGTTCAGAGAGACACAAAAAATCTCAAGCTATACCAAAAAGGAAACTCTTTACTTTTTAACCCAGCCTCAAATCCAAATCTCCCCATTCCCTTCCTATAATATTTGTGGACTTTTTATTCATTTAAACAAGCATCACTGCTATGCATTTAGGTAATTCAGTGCTTAAATCCTTAAGCAAATAATTGGTGTCACCCAAAAAATCAAATACATCCATTTAGTTAATAAACAGCCCACCACACCTGATGGGACAGCGGTCTGTGGCCTAGGAAGTTTTAAGTGCAATGGAGAAAGGAAAGGGAATATTTTTTTACAGTTGCAACAGTACTGGAATCAAAGACCTGCTTACCCATAGTTAATGTTTTCTTTGATGTCCACCTCCCTATAGTTTTTCAAAAAAGAAAAAGGGATTCATGAACTATTTAGACATCTTCATATGTCACAAGACAGTCCTGAAAGCATTTATTAACATCCCAGCTGCACCACCAGTGGTTAGTTTGCTGCAAGGTGTCAATCTGTGCAATAAGGGGTGTGTGTGAGAAAAATCACCATTTTCTAGAGTTTACAGCAGCAGCAACTTTGTGACTTTTGCCTTTACACACAATGAAGATCTCTTAACACCACAGACTGGTTATATATAAAGGTGCTTGAATTGTCAGGAATTCCATTTGTTTGATTACTGCTGTTTTAACACTGGCTACATGCAATACATATTTTTCTTGACTACAGGAAAAAACAGAAAGCCCTGTACCTAACGCAACAATTCTTACACCAGCGAGGCAGTGCCATGAAACAACTAGAATGCTGATGCTATTTTATGAGTGTATATGAAAACTAAACACACTGTATGGTCAACCCACAGAGCACTGGTGATAATATGTCCCAGGTGCAACTGAAAGCCTTCTCAGAGAAGGAGAAGACCAAGATACGGGCTGATTTCTACACAGGAAAAAATTAATACAGGGCGACTGTTCTGTTACAGTCTGCAGAACCGAACAGAGAGCTTCTTTTTAAGATAGGGAAATGAATTGCACTCCAGAGCAAATCAAAGACTTGAGGAAAAGCTTAACCTGCTCCTTTTCAGACTTTTTCTTGGTAATCCATTCACTCTAAAATAGACAGAACCAAGCCTTGCAAACACACTGACAAAACACTTTCTCTATCAGTGAGTAGAAATAATCCATTATCTGTACATGTAGGAAGAACAGAGGGTGTGTAAGCAAAAGAGAAACAGCGATTCACCCGTATTCCTGCACAGTACAAGCCTCTCTCTCAAAAATTCTTCTTCCATTCAATTTCTTGGCTCAAGAACTACTAAGCAAGTCTCTCAGAGCTGACTTACTCATCTTTGCACCTTCTTCTGCCTGCTCTGTCGTGATGGGAGTCTGTCTGAGGTCTCCAACATCTTATGTTTTACCTCCTTAAAAAAACACAAATCACCTAAACACTTAACTTTAGGGTGTTAGTTTTGGCTCAGGCCATGCCCCAGCAGCTAACAGGTTTGCTTTCTGACCACTGTCTTACGGGACTGGTCAAGATGTTTGTTAAGACCAGCTGCTGTGCCAGTGCCCTCGCAAATAAACACCCAGCTGGTTGAGACAGTACAACTGCTGCTCTGAAGCTCTGGGACATTAAGCATACTCCAACTCTGCAACCCCATGTTTAGCATTTTAAAACTCTCATGGGTTGGAATAAGAAAAACAAGAGGAGAAAAAGTCGGAAGAATGCACTGGCGTGAGGTAGGCAATGCACAACTAGGTAGTATCCTTGAGGGACCAGAATGCCAACGACATTGAAGGCAGAAAGGTTTAAAGACTGTAAAGGAAGGTAGTGTTGAACTGGAGTGAGCGGAGGCAGCTCAAGTTTTTAACCAGTGTACATACTGCTTAAAGGAAGCTGTTTGCATTTTCTTGAAGCAAGCATTCCTCCAGTTTGGAGGAACAAGTTAACTGAAGATTGCCATACTGCACTACATTTCCCACCCATCTATTCCACATAGCAAAAAAAAGACTGCATCTTACGCTGGATCTCTGACATCTCTGGTGATGCGGTAATTCCAGTCACGGAAAAACTCGTTTTCTTTGTCAAATTCACGCTCGTCTTCTCCAATAGTCACAGTGAACCTCTTCTCCTCAAAGTCAGGCTCCTGTTCTTTTCTCATAGTTGCCTTTTTTAATACCTGCCATAACAAACATAAAAACCTTATAAAGAGACAACACTTCTGAGGCACAGAGAAATGGAGTATTAAAAATCCTTCACCTGGGAGAAACCTGCTCTTTCAACTAAATCTCCTTCTTCTGCCCAAGTCTCATGAACGTGCAGGACACATAGAAAGAGTAATTCACTGTTTGATCAGCTCAGAACAGCAGCAGACAGGCAATAAAAGTTTCACCCCATTTTCTGAAATGACACATGGATCCTATAGGTACTAGAGAAACAGGTACCGAATTAAGGGAAATTGGATCAGCATAAAAAGCTTTGCTTTGTGGAGGGCTTGACTTCAACATCCCTGAACCGGTCAGGGCCACAGACTCTCCCTAGCTCATGTTAATAAAAAAAACCCCCCAAACCTGGATGCTAGCTCCTCTTAACTGTATAATAAATGTGATACACAACAAGACGCAGTTAATAAGGTTAAAAGGCGAAAGGAAGGCTCCTTAAAAAGAGCAAGACGCTACGCACTCCAAGAAGAGCTCTTCTAGCACCCTGTTCCCGATGAAACAGGTCAGCAGACTTTGGGGACAGTCAGCGTTCTTCCTGAGGGTGCCATTTACCTCTTTCGCATGGCGGAGTCCTCTCTCCCAGGCACTTTCTGTTGGAGGGTCAGGAGGGGGTGGGGGTAAGATTTCATCGACAACTGGCCCTCCCTGTTAGAAGGGTGAGAAGAGGAAGGAGACAGACACTTGACATTAGTTTTAAGTAGCAAACTCATGCTTTGTAAACAGTTACTCCAGAGTACCTCCAGATACTCCGGAGATGTATCAGCAGGACACAAGCTGGGACAAACTACTAGCAACTTCAAGACCACATTTTAAACATCACTTATCCAATAGATGCATTGGATTTTGCCCACATACTAGCTCAAGTAAAATCTTTGCTTCTCCTAGAGCAGGAGACAAAAGCTACGTGCAGAAGCCATAAATACACAGAAAAGATGTCCGTACCCAAGGGTTGGCTGGCATCAGTGGGTGAGGGCCGATAGGAGGAGCGCCATTTGGGGAGAAGGGTTCAGGTTTGGAGATCAAGGAGTAGTTTCCTTTGTCATTCACGCCAGGGTGAATAAACCGACAGTTCATGCCCCAAGTACAGTGACCTGTGGAAATACAGTTCTGTTAGACCCCTGTATACCTACAGCAAGCGCTTGTTCAGCCCCACAACCATTTAAAACTTGTCAGGGAATACTGCTGTTTCAGACATCTGACTTGTCTTCTCTCCAACTTGGTTGAGATTTACCTATTTTCATACATATGGAAAGACACTTGTCACCCCTCACCTTCCCAGGGAGGACAAATAGATCCAGTCACAGATGGATGAATGTACAAGAACCTTATTACGGTGGGGAGAAAGGAGGGATGGATGCATACACACCATTAAGCAAATGCAGTAATAAGCCTGTGAGCTCTTCAAGTCTTAGTAATGACAAACACTTCAAGTTAGAAGCTTTACCTTTTACAGAAAACAATGACTATAATCTGACAGCAAAGAAAGCATCACAGCGCATTCAAAATAAACAACTCTCTGGTGAGGCATGAAGTACATCAAAGCTTTTCCCTCCAACCCACTCCGCAGGCTTGCCAGCCGAAAGCAGGAAAGGAGATGTCATTATGGAGGGCAGCAGATGCATCTGAAGCTGCTCATTAGCTTCAGGTACTACTCCCAAAGAGATGGTAACACTCAGGGGTCTCTAACAGGATTCAAGGCCGACTGCCAACTTTAATTTAGCTTGCCTTAGAAACAAGTTCCTTTTTTTTTTTTTATTCCAGCAATTGACTCAACATCAGACAACAGACATTTTGCAGATTTCCCAGTAGACAACCGCATCACAGAGTCATCACCAGTTCTGCGCTAGCTCGGGTGTTAGCATGCTGACTTTAGAGGCAATGGAGCAGTTAACACCGCTGTGGCCCAAGGAGGAATCCCCCATCTCGGCTGGCAGGGCAACATGTCAGAAATTCACACTGCCTCTGGGGGCCTGGAAATGCTCCTCATCAGTCCCAGATTAACCACGAGCTGGTGTTCTCGGTCAGAGGTAACGCTGGATGCTTCCGCACTGCCAAACATCACGGGAGCACAAATGCCTTTGTGCAGCAGCTCAGGGAGCAACATACCCTTTCTCAAAGCCTCAGCGCCAGTGTAAGGGCTGCCAGACACCTACACAAACACCTACTACTCCTACTGAAGCGTCAAGGGGAATGACCACCCTGACGAGTAAGGGGCCCTGCTACATATGTCAGAGTGGCTATGCATCAAGCTACTTCACCGGAAGGCTTTGCAAGCTAGTTATTCATGCCACTGGACAGATGTGGCCACATGAGTGCTCCTCAGACACGGCAAGGACAAAAATCTGAATGTCTTCAAGGTCCCACGTGAGCAGCACCTGATCTCCCTGGTGGCAGCAAAGCCTTTAAGGGGTAAGCAGGAGTGAGTGTCAACGTTATCTGAACTGACGCCAGATCAAAGAAAAACAGCCGCGGCAGGAGAACCTGCAGTCTGAACTTTGACTCAGGCAAATATTTCCACGCTGCACGGAGGCGTACGTCACGCTAAGGATTCAGGAACAAACAGCTCTCCTTGCAGCGGGACTTCCCTGTTCCACCATCATCACCAACACATTCATGTCTCAGCACAGGCAAAAAATGCGATACCGGAAGACATTCAGGAAGCCAAGAACATGATATCTGATGGTCACGTCTCTGGAAACCCCCTAAGCAGTTCCCTACGTTGCATGTGCCACTGACGCAAGGAATAAGAGACTCCACCCTGTTCTCCACCCTTCTTTTAATTTCAGATTTTCAGAAATTGTTTCAAGGGCGATTGTAAATAAAACCAAGTGAGCAAACATTAAGTGAGATGAAGCTGAAGGAAGAGCGCTATAACCAGTTTAAATAAGAAAACTTTTATAAAACCTACTCTCTACACTAAAAAAAAAAATCTGTAGGGTAGGCTAAGATAGTTGTTGTGCAGTTGCACAAACTTTGGGGAATGTCCTGTTAAGAAGAATTAAAAAAAAATACAATTGGTTGGACTTAAAAGTTTCAAGTCTTAGGTTTCGTTCGCAGTAAGAAATACACTTTATGATTTCCTACCCCCATTCCTTCCAACTGAGGCTGACAGTCCTAATGTGGTACCTGATACAGTGCGGAGCAATCTTCTGGCTTGAGGAAAAAAGCTTCTATTTACATGAGGATTATTTTTTATTCCAGCTGACCATTTCCTCAGCCCAGGGGAAGCACTGGCCACCAGCACATCTCACCCTGTCAGGTCCAACATCACCCCTGAAGCATGCTGTCTCACTGGATTGCTTATGGAAACAGCTACAGCCAACACCTGACACCACAATCAAGCAACACAGGAACCTGGTCAACAGATGCATTTGCAGGGGCTGCAGAGGCTTGGCAGATGTCAAGGTGATGTCACATTGATATTTCTTATAGAGAAAGAGTATTTCCAGCCCTATTTTCAATTTAAAAATTTCAGCAAATGCCTTTTAATAACTGGGGAAATGAGATTGATCTGGGATTGCAAAAAGCAACCACACTTTGGCAAGGCACAAGCTTGGTAAGAGATAACGAGTATTTGCCATTTTTGTTTTCAGAATAACCTCAAAGCAATAGTTGATTGTTAAATCAGCCCAAGCAGTTTTATTCCATGCTGTTTTAAAAATACTAGCAAGTTTTCCTTAATTTGCTTCTACTGGGCTCACCATACTCCGGGCAAAGCAATTTTTGCATATTGGCTCTACGTAAATTCAGCATGTGGCCACCAAGAAACAGAAAGGTGATACTGAGGATGCCTGGGGCAGAGTTTATCATGCAGACAGCAGCCTAATGGGTACAAAACCAAACAAGAAAAATTACAGCATCTTTGGTTTGCTTCCACCATTACAGCATGTCATTACCTTTCATGAAGAATCGGCAGGTGGGACGTGGCCTCACTTTTCTGTCGCTGGGGTCTTTAACTTCTCCTTCTTCCAAGTCATCATCCTGGAACAGACAGACAAGCTGACATTTCGTGTGGTGCATTTTCTGCAGCGACTTGACATTTCACAATATGGTCAAATATCAGTCACTGAAAACACACCCTGGAGCAAAACACAAGAGAAAAGCAATATAAAGTTACAATAAATACCCCAAGCATCTTCACAACATGCTGCTACAAACAGGGAGATGAATCAACTTTAGTGTTTCAAAGGTGACTGCAGAACGCTTCAGGCGTTATGGACATCTTGGTGCCACACCACAGACCAAGGTTTCAAGCTGCATCATTTTACCTGATACACACTTAAAAGGCTCAAAATCAACAGTACAGTGGATTAAGATCTTATACCTTAGCTGAACGAGGCTGGCTGTGCGCTTTTAGCCGACAGCACGTGCAAGGCAGTTAGAGGTGGCCTCACGCTCTTTCGAGGCAAAGAAGCTGAATCGTGTTACCGTTCCTTCCTGCAGGCTAACAGTGTGCACGCTGACAGCTACCACGGCTCTGCTGGTGCCACCACCCTTCAGAGCCTTTAAACTGGATTGTCCCCTGCTCAGCACTCATGCCATCCTTAATTTAGCTCAAGCCAATTCCTTCTGTTCATTGATTTAAAATATATAGCATTCCTAATGGACATCACGCATCTACCTATACACCAAGTTCTGAAGGATGACTGTTATTACAGTAACTAATTATAAAATGCTTCTGCAGAACGCTGAGCGACAACCTCGCACACAAGCTTTTCAAGAAAAAAGTCATACATATTTCTTCCAGGCCTCTCTGGCAACAGCTTGACACCTTCCCTGCTACTCCTCAGCTCCACACAGGAGCTGTGAATCAGCTCAAACAAAACTCTACATCATCCCCAGGCACAGCAGCCCCAGGAAGAAATTCTGGAAGATGGAGGTTGCTTCAAAGATTAAGAGCCACAGGGGATGAACGTGAAATAACAGTCATGAAACATGTCCAAGAACAAAGTTGTTAGAACTTTAAAGTACCAGCCTTTGCCTTTGTTCTCCTGGGGAAAAAAAAAACAACCCTTCCCTGGCTTCATTAGGCTGCACCTGAAAGGTCAAAAGGAGCTAAAAAGAAGTGGCAATGCCGAAGGCAAAGGCGTACATGACCAGAGAGTTGTAAGAGGTATCTGGCAAGGAAATCAGTTATTTATGCTAAAAAGCACCCCAGCCTTCCCTCGGTCTGCCTTCATTTCACAGCCACAGAAGTTTTCAGCATATGAGACACATCTGAAGAGGGAGCATCTGGTGGAGGCCTTCCCTTTGCTTGGCAATCGCAGCCACCTTGTGGCAGTGACAGCAGTTGTCTACATGGAAAAGATTAGGAAAGTTATGTACTTTGATCAATTTAGCGACTGGAAAGGAGGGAAAAAACATCACTTGGCTGTAGATAAACAAAGGATCTACAGAGAGATGGGTTAACAGCCTCTTCTGCCGCATTCTTCTGAAGGCAAAGCAAGAAGAGCTCTTCTGAACAAGAGTGGATTTTAAAGACTACACACATATATTCAAATTAAAATTTGCATTCATATTCCCACCCCCCCAAGACAGAAGTCAAAGCAGAATAAAATGCAGAGATGCTTCAGTTTCCCCTGAAGCTGGGGATGGCATTCAATGACGCGTGAATGGTATAACCAGCTCAACTCCGCTTCTTTCAAGAGAACTGTGTGAAGTCTTTGCAAATGCTGTACTTGAACAAAAGGGAAAGTATTTATTTCTGTGAGGTCTTCTTGGAATCAGGCAGCTGGGAACCCTGTTATGAGTTAATGTATGAAAACCAGAGTACAGATTCATCTTGTGCTTTGTAAGGAAAGCGCTCCCAAGAATGCTTTCGACTCAAGAGGAAAGCATTCATATTTTAATCAAGAAGCACGCACGGAGTCAGGACTCCAGGAATTTTTTTTTTCCCCCCCTGCTTGGGCTCTCCCACAACACACTGAAATTCCTTCTAACTGAATCAGAAATACACAAAAGTTTTGGAAAATACAAAAGTGTTTAACAAAACCACCTGCTAGAATGGGCACGATGGAAGAAAAATCACATCACCTTTTTTAAGCAACAGAACTTGTCAAAGCATGACTGGAGTAAAAAAAATGCACAACACAACTCTTCAATAAAAAGGCAGGAGGGTCTCTCCAGCAAGGCCCCGCGAGCTTCCCGAGCACGTGGCCAGCTCAGCTACACAGCAACGGGGACTGGAAGGCAACAGCATCTCCCAAGTCTGAATCCTCCCCTCCTTGGCTGAGAAGTCCCACCAGTCACCCCATCCACAGTCCATTGCTTCCTTGTCTGGTCATCAGGATATTCTCACAACACTGCCCCAACCTAGCCTAGCTGGGCAGGGAGAACTTTGGGCATGGACTGTGAGGAGCAGACCTTGCACTCCCACTGTTTGGACTCAAGTAAGGTGTCCACCAGACCAGGAACCCACAGGAGGGTTTCTACTCTACTGCTAGAATTGCTTTGTCCTGTTTTCTTCTGCCTGCAAGAGGGAAACTGGTATTATGCTGTATTAAATACAACTGCTGTACTGCAGTGCTTCCTACCTAAAGACAAACATGGACAAAGAGCGCTATTTAATGCAATTAAAACCAGTTTGCGATTTTTCTAAATAGCTGCGTTTGTTCTCAGCTGTGAATCAGTAGTTACTGGGACTGCACACCCCTGAACACATCACCCAAACCACGCGCTGGGGTTGCCTGGTTAGGCATTTTCCAGAAAGCCCAGCACCCTCCATTCCTCTTCCATGTACCCAGATGCTGCTAAAGCCCAACAAACAGCTCAGGGCCAGGGGCTTCCCACACACGCCTGATGCCTCAAGCACACACCAAGCCACCCTACAGCACCAGCCTCAACCTAAACTAATGAGACAGCTTATGAACGCCTAATCCATGGCTAAGTAATTTGCTGTCAGCATCATTCAAAAGTCCTCTGAGAGCTGAGGCACAATAGTTTCTTAAAGCACTGGAGCCCTTCCGTATTCAACAGGAACAAAGCTTATTTGTGACGGCTCTGACAATATTCGGCACAAAGTTTTTCTACAGTACACGGCACTAGACATCCTAGCTACTGAGTTTAGGGCTTTGTACATAGTATGGTCTTACCTCCAAAAAAAGCGTTACTTGCACACTGGGGACACAGCTAACACAGATATTCACATCAAAAAAGAAAGAAGGCATGGCAGTCTTAAGAGCCAAACAGTTCTGAAACAGGAGGACAGGTCTCTCCCTGCAGGACTCTGCCCATCTTGGACCAGCTCCTACTTACATCAATTTCTCCATCATCAATTTCTCCATCATCTTCTTCTTTCTTCTTCTCTTTGAGGGGATCCTGGCCGTCCTTTTCATCATCACTTTTACTTCCGGATTTTTTCTCATCTTCGTGGGCGTCATCTCCTTTCTCCTCTTCCTCATCATCCTCACCAGCAGCCTTCTCACCATCCTCCTCTGCAGCAGCAGCACTTGGTTCCTCAGGAACTTCCTCATCATAGTCCAACTCATGCTCATCTAGTTCGCGGGTCACAGAGGATGCTTCATCACCAAGGTCATTTGTCCGGTCTTCCTCCTCTCCTTTGCGTGGTTGAGGGCTCTTCAGCTCCCCAATCTGCTCATTGTTGTCAGACTCCTGAGACTTGGTCTCACTTAAGCGGTCCTCTTCATCTGAGTGGTTCTCCTCTTCACCATGACTCAGTCCCCTGGCTGCATCCTCCTCCTCCTCTCCCAGGACGCTGCCTTGCCCACCCTCTCCATCAAGTTCCCGGTCTGAACAGCTCTACTTCAGGACTTCGTCATCGGAAAGCTGCTGGTCCTCTTCATCAGGAGAGCAGGGGTTTCGCTCAGGGCTGTCGGAAACGTCCATCAGTACCCAATAGTCTGCAGAGGGTAGAAAACAACACTTGTTACAGGGAAACAAGCTGGGAAGTCAAGAAAGGCTCACCTTGCAGAGTTTGTACTCTTGTATTTTACCTCCTGAAGAAGAAAAGGTTGCTTGAATTCATGAACATGGTTTATCATAGTACCTTCAAGAAGGATGTATGAGTTTAAACTGCATAAAGAACTGATTCCAATATTGTTCCAGACCTTCACATACAACGGTGGAGCTTCAGGGTGGAATTTCATGTACAAGCTCTAACAGGTGAGGCTGCTCTCCCTCCAAATCACCATTACAAATCCCAAGGTAGCCTCCTCACCCCAGGCACAATCAGCAGTGGCATTTCTTCTGTGAACAAGCGAGTGAGCTTCAGAACATAGGGCCAGGTTTTCATGTGTATTTTGTAACTGTAAGCACATGGCACTGCAGATTGCACACTCTTGAATAGGCGCAGGAACACAACTTACAGGGATGCTGGAAAATCAGCCTATATATTTGCAGTACGTGTTACACTGTACCCAGAATAGATATGAAAGCAAGGACAGTATGCATTCATGAAAACCCTTGGATTTTTCATCAGGTTTAATTTAGACAGTGCATGTATTGCCATCTAATCTCCACTGGCTTTATACAGCAAAGATTTCAAAATTCCTTCAAAGCAGCAGATCAACTTCATAACTGTCTGTATCGTGCGCTTTTGCTAGCAGCTCAGTATGAACATGTGCTTGGTATCAATAAGTTAAAAATTAGATGTCTGTTTAGAATAAGCATAATAAATGCAACAGAAAGGGACAAAATGTAAAGCAGGAAAACACCCCAACCCATACATCTACTTGTTTTACTCCAGGAAACAAAAACCCCATGAATTATAGAAGTGTCTGACCCAAGGAACTGGTTGAGCTGTCTCTTACTAGGAAGATTACTGGTTCACATCTAGACAAAAACTCTTAGTGATTAAAAACTCTTACCCTTCGGCTGTGGTCTCCTGCTGTAGCACATCCTTAGCCCTGTAAACAACGATGGCAACGCCTTCCTCGTCCACCTCAGCAATAACCAACAGTGCTCAGCTGACTCAGAGGAGTCCAAGCCGAGAAAAGTGTCTCGGCAGGTTTTCCAACACCGAGGTGGCTGACACTCAGAGAGATAAAAGCACCCAACTGCAGTTCTCTGGTTGTACCAGCGGAAAAGTTCAGAGGCACCGGCTCCTCTCAAGGTGGCACCTTTCCAGGGGACTAAATTCATGGTTTCAGTACATGCCACCTCCTCCTCCAAACCCAAAGGTCTGTAGAAGAACAAGCCTGGGCAGCCATCAGACAGAAATGAAAAGCTAAAGACAAACCTAAGGCTTACAGAAGCATGTTTAGGGCTAAAGAAAAGCCATGGGGTTACAAATCAACAGGATTTCTTCACTTGAATATGTATCATGTTTTACTTCAGCTGCTCCTAGCTACAGCCTCCCTACAAGCACATTTACTGATGGTGCAACAAAAACATGGCATAAATTACCAGATTTTTACCTGCTATTTTTAAGACCTTTGGAGCAGAAATGCTATAAAACCAAGACTCTGGTAGCTCCTTTAAACACATCCAGCAATCCTTCCTGAGAGAAAAGTTACTAACACTAGGTAGCTCTGCGCTACTTAACCTTTTCCTGACCCATCCCATTACTTTGCTATGCTCTTCCG
>NW_010532799.1:44201-49930 GCF_000687285.1 Phaethon lepturus
ATAGTAAAGGTTATTATTTACCATCAAAGAGCAAGAACAGAGAGGGAGAACGCACACCAAGCCACAGCATCCAAACAGACTACCATGCGCTGTAAACACAACCAAAGCAAATCCAAGCCTTCACAACATACAAAACCCCAAACATTTTGGTAACGACAGAATCAGGGATCTCGGTGCTGAAATACAGCAGGAGGGTAAGCGCGGGGAACGCGCAGCATCAATTCTGTGTGTTAAGAGCCATGCCTGGAAATGAGGAAGGCATTACAACTTTGTTACCCGTGCTCCTTGTCTGCTTCTTCATAAACTTTCCAGGACCAGGGCTGTTGTATTTATGTCTTGTACACTGCCAGATGTACTGTCATCACTGAGATAACATCTCTTGTATTCACTGTAGTGAAGACATTATTAGCTGGTATTTGCAGTAAGCTCTCAAGATGAAAATCACACTCGAGAAAATGCTGCCTGTTACACTATAGGAGGTCTGCAGAGAAGGAGCTAAGAACGTTTCTCAAAAATAAACAAGAAAAAGCACTCCCAGAAACAGTACAAGTCTGTGTGTTAGTACCTAACAACTTAACTTCATGTCTTCAAAGCCCTGCACAAATACTAGCTCATTGATAAATGTGAGGGTGAGATCTAAACTTTCGACGGGCCCTGAGCAGCAGAAGCATCACATTTCGAGCTTCCTACCGGCTACTCTTGTTTCTCCACACATTTGAAGTAGTTGGCTCTTGCTCGCAACCAAAGTTGTGATTTTTACTGAAAACTTAACTTCAATGCCGAATTAAAAGACAGCAGTTGCCTCCTGGTGATAATAGCTCTGGGCAGTTAAACAGGATGTAATCTGAAACAAATTATATATTTACTGAGTATGTAAAGGTTGATGCCGAGTTCGTAAATGCTTGCACAAATTGTTACTGGCCTTAAAAGCAATTTTATGGCAGCAGTTTTAATTGCCTAAGTGCCCGAGAAGTTACACTTTGCGTGCACATAGAACAACTTAGCGTATTACATCTGAAAGGTCAGCCTTAAGAGGCCAGTAGAAATATAAAAGCTGTCAAGTGCAGATGTATTCAGGAAATTTGTTTTCTGATTCCTTGCAAATAAGCAGCACCAAAGAAAAAGCGTTTGAGTGAACTAGAAGCCTCTCTGTATTCGACATAGAGACCTTTAGAGGGATGGGGGAAAACAAATACGAACGCATTCTCACCACCAGCTAAGGTGATAAGTATAAAACATGCACCTTCACCGGCAGCTATTAAAGCTTTATAAAAATCCAGTGCATCCATCAGTTACAATCATTTCCTATTAATTTCCAGCAACAGAAATGATAAGAAACACAGTAAATGACAGCCCAATTGAAAAGGCTTCATGAAATTCAGGCAGTCCCTTTTTGGGGGCATTATTTCCCTGGATTCAAGTAACAGCAACTTTCCCTTCGGCAACAGGCTTTACTCCCCGGTGCCTCTATCTGCGCAGGCAGTGATGCAATGCACAGAAGGCACTCAAGGTTCCTACACCACTTCTTACACCAAATTATTTTGGCGAGAGCTGCAGTTCAGCTAGTCTTCAAGGGCTGTTGCTACAAGTTTACCAGTAGGCAAGAAAAAGATACCCCAAAACCAATGAACTGGATTTTTGCTTCAATCTTAGGTGCAGCAGTATGGAAATGCCCCAAAGCAAACCTATGATAATGCAAAGGTACAACTAGAAGCAGGAAGAAAACAGGGAGATGGAAATGAAGAGTGTCATACTAATGATGGAAGAGGACTAGATAGCATTTCTGCTGCATGATGGCAAGATACTGCTCTAGCAACTCCTCCTGCAACGGGGGAGATCAAGACGGTAACGTGTCCTCCAGCCATTCCTTAGCCCTGTGCAGCCCCAGGGCTCTGAGCCCAGGAGGAGAGCGAGGGAAGGAGGTGTAGCATCCCAATAGCAAGCTTTTGGGCAGCAGCAACATCGCAGAAGCACGGTCTGAGATGGGAGAACACCTTATCACTGAGCTAGTCAGTACTGTAGTCACTCATTTGTAGACAAACAGAAATAACTGCATGTTATGAAAGGTGAGTACCATAGTAAGAATTTTGTGCAGTGCTTAGAGTACTTGCTTTAGCCACTCAAACTTCCCTTCAAGCTCCAAAGGATTTATTCTTTGCATGGTAGCAAGTTTAACTCCAGTTTAAAGTGCATGTTCCAAACACTGTCTCAGAATAATCCACAAATCACAGTTTATCCCAAATCTCTGGAATTCTGCAAGGGTTTTTTGAGGTGTTTTTTTGGGGGTGGGGTTGCTTGGTTTTTTTGTTTATTTAGGGTTTTTTTGCTTTCCACTCTCCCTTAGTTACACATACAGACAAATATCAGAAAAACCTAAGAATAAATATTTCAAATTGAGCAACACTGACATAAGTGGTAGAGCAGAAATCCACAGGTTTCATCTCTTATCATAAGCTTAGAATTTTTGTGTCTTAAAACCAAGCCAGTTTCTTACTGTCTTCAAAACCAGTTATAAAAGCAAAAAATTAACTTCTAACCTACAGATAAGATTGTTTGACTTTTAACTTAGGATGATGGGGCAACAACCAGGTGTGTAATAATACTTCTCATTTAGCAGTGTTCATATCTTCAGGGGTATGTTTAAAATTACAGGCAGTTCAGACAAAGCCGACTTTGGTCCAAGCTGCACAACCCCTTCTATTACAAAACTGACTTCATTTGTTCAAAGCATGTCAAATGTTCATTTTGTGCATGTCTGAAGCAGACTAGTTCAGAACAGGTCACTAAGCCTTTCAGATAAGGTGTACTAAACCCTCACTTTGCCAGGCTAAACAAGCTGGTACAGCCAAAAAGGCACTGTACGTTGAGGTGGTGTTAGAGAAATTTAAATTAATTTGCTTCAGCTACTTTATAAAATATTTTTTCCGAAGTTTAATGATATCCAAGACTTCTTCTAACTTAAAATACAGCATTGAGATTAAGAAGCCTTGACACCGCACTAAAGGCAGTAAGAAAAAAGTCCTTTGCTATGCAGGTTTCTTTTTAAAACTCAACTTCAATATTGCCAGATAATCCCAGAGTACATCATAAATAATATTTTTAACCTTACACTTTTGTTAGGTGATTTGCCCAAGGCAAGAGGTAGGTGACTCAGAGCACTGGAATTCTTAGAAGCTGGTCTGTATTCAAGACCAAGACCAACTTCTACACTCTGTTAAACGAACAGCATCAGAAGGTACAAAACTCGAAGGAAGAAATGCCAACCAGGTTTTAGGCTGTGGTCACACGTGTACCTTGTACACCGGTCTAAGGCAGTGCAGCGTTTCACGGATGCACATTCTGGATCTGTGGCTCTCGACAGTGCCTATTGCTGGCAGGAGGCTCAAATTCTGTTTCTTGCTGTGCTGTTTTCAGTTAGAATTCAAGAAAAGTTTGAGCAGCATCTTCAATTAAGCCAAAGTTAAGCTTTGTGTACAACTGACTTGCTGCTGCAGCTAGTGTCCTGGCAGCAGATGAACTGGAACTAGTATGGAAAGGACAACCTCAGGATGGCAGCTTACTCTAACGCACTGCAGCACCTATAGGATAAAGCTGTGTGTTAAGACAGGATTTGAAACAGCTACGAAGTCAAAAATACTCCTGGCAAGCATTACTTCCATTCATTAAATTCCTCCCTCTGAGGGTGAGCCCTTACATGGTGCCCCAAAAAGCTTTTTCCAATTGAACAAGGAATACGCCTTGGATCTAGTATGGGAACCAATGGCTCAGACGGTTCCAGCGCCTCTGGTAGCAGGAAGGTACCAAGTACCCTAAAGAAAACTGGAGCTTGACAGATCTGTCAGCTTCAGTCTTGAAATCCTACAAATTGTCAGTCAGATGGCAAGAACCAAGCACATACCCAACTTCTATACCCCCCCAGCAGAGACCTCACAGCTCCTGGGGTGGTTGCGGGACAGATGCGAAGGAAAGAAGGAGGGAACTTCTTTGCTCAGGCAGAAATCTTTGTAATAGAAAGGAGAAAAACCACTTTCTAACAGTCAAACAGCCTGATACAAAATCAAAACGTTTCCATTATCAGATACGTAAAAACCAGGGGTTAATGCAGAACAGAAAAGTTCTGGAACGTGGTCTAAGTCCAGCCACAAGAATGGGTGAAGAATGATGAATGAATTGAGAAGAATGAATGGGAAATAGTGCTGTCAGGTCAGGTGAGAAGAGAAACAAACCACAAAAAGTTATGGGGGAAAAAAAGAACTGGAAAACAGAAGCAAAACAGAAGCAATGGGCAGAAACCTCAATGGGGAAAAAAAAAATATGACAGAGAAGTGACAACAGAAGAAGGAAATAAAACACCTTGTGATCCAGGAAAAAGCATCACATAAAACTGAAAAGACGTGAAGAACAAAAGCAAAGCACCCAATCCTTTGCTCTGAATGAAAGTATGGTCGTTAACAGGGTTAATTAACCAAAATACACACTTATCTGCCATGCTTAGAGAAGCGCTAACTTTGAAGATGCGTAGCAAACTTCAATTACCTAGCAGCTGTCAGGAAAGCTTTTAATGCAGAAAACCAAGCCGCCTTTCAGTATTAATTTAAGAGAACTGCTTGGTGACAGCCATTTTTCAGCCAGTTGATTTTTAAAGAAAAGCTCAGAGAGCTCTGATCCAGAATGTTCACACCAAGCCAACACGCTGGTGTTACTCGTTGCTTTCTGTCAGGCAGACTTTGGGACCGAAACCTGAAGAGAAATGGCACCGTAAGCAGCTGGAGGTTGTTTTCACAGTGTCGCTGATCTTCCTATTGCTGGAGTACACACAGCTCTTCCTGCAGCTCTCCGCTAGCAAATGCTAATTATGAATTATCTGTCTCGGTCCCATGACAGAAAACAAGTCTGACTGTTGCTGTATTCTGCGGGATTTGTGAATAATCATACTCAAAAGTCTAACTTTGCTCAGAATGTTGAATCGGATGTCTTGCAAAGAGTTTTCTTGATTAGGCCACGACCTTTTTCCTTAATCTAGGCAAACTTTAGGAAAGCCAGGAGAAAGAAGTCACAACTTGGAGGTGCTGCTCTTGCTACAGCCAAAGCAGCACCGTTACCAGTTGCTGAGCTACCGATGGCAGTAAAAGAAAATATTGTTAGCGTGGATGCCGAAAGGACAGCTCTGAGAAGAGACAACCACCCTAAGTCTGCTCACGGAGAGGATTTAAACCACCTGCAGCAGCTACGTGGAGGTAGCAAAGCCAATGGCAAAGCTCTGGGCAGAGAGGAGCGCCTCACAGCTCCTACTGCGCTGAGCACACAACACAAACCAGTGTTACACAGGCGATGCACCCACTCATCACAGGACGGGCCCTCAGGGGCGATGTACCCACCCACCCGTCACAGGGCGCTCCCCTACATGCAGCTGGTGCTGCTGTGGGTTCCCAGCCCTCCTCCTTGCCCTGGCTCCCCCCGTGCCTCCCTTACCTCACAGGGCCTCCTGCCAGGCTGAGCTCCTTCCGCTGTGCCCCCCGGGCCGAGGCTGCTCGGGCTCTCCCTGTTCCCACCTGCCTGCGGAGAGAGGACAGTCAGGGCTGGCTGCACCGCCACCGGAGACCACCCCCTTCCATAACACCCACCCGAAACGAAGGCTCCCTGCCCGGCAGGTGCTGCCCCCTTCCCCTCCCCAGCATCCCCCCATCTAGCTGGGACCCCCAACAGGGCGGCCCCCGCCCCGTCCCGCT
>NW_010532800.1:0-303 GCF_000687285.1 Phaethon lepturus
CCACCCCAATGCTCTGCTGCCCTTACCCGGCTCCCTCCACCACCCTCTCCCTGGAAGCATGCCCCCCACTCCACCAGTAAAACCTGTCCCTTCTCGCAGTCCCTCCCCAGGGCCCCCAGCAGCCTCTCCCTCCCCAGCCGGCGCAGGCCTGTTGGTGCACCCTGCGGGGGCAGACATGTGGGGTCGTCCCGTGCGACACGGGGCAAGCGTAGCTGCAACACTTGCCCATGCACCGGGTGTACGAGGAGGAGCCTCCCGCTGTGACTCATGTGGACATGGAGGCATGCGTGGCTCCGCGGTGCC
>NW_010532800.1:364-1088 GCF_000687285.1 Phaethon lepturus
CCACGGCTCACGCCAGCACCAGCACATTTCCTGATGCAGCCAGCAGCGAAAGGCGCGGAGCAGCGATTGCCGCTGCCAGGGAGAGCTGCCCTCTTCGGGGAGAGACCGTGGCCCCAGGGAGGGCTGCAGGTGCCAGCGCCTGAACTTCTGCCAGGACCTTCCCCGGCTTTGTAGGCAGCCGGTTACTTAAGAGTTTCCATGGGGCTGACGCCTTCTGACTAAAGGGAGAAGAGGCTCCTCTGCCCACACACCCGCTGCCTGCCCCCCTGCCAGTGAAGGGCAGGGGGCTCTACCTCAACCCCAGGGGGTTCCTGCCTCTGGCCCCCCAGCCCTGCTGGGAACGGGGGTTTCGAGCTGCCGCAGTGTTACGGGTGGCAGTGCCCAAATGCCCTTCGCGCTTGCACACCGCTGGCTGGCTCGGGTCAGGATCTGCCTGGGGCTCTCGGGATACCGCAGCCATACCAGTGCTGCCCACCCCTGTGCCCGCAGCACGGCCAGGATGAGCCCATCTCCTCCCAAGCACGGCACAGCCGACACCATCTAACCTGGCATCTCTCTGCCAGCAAGGGGCTGCGGGGCCAGGAGCAGCTTTCCCAGCCCTGCAAGGTGGCATGGCCCCAGGACCTGGGGGGTAGAGCCAACGGCGCGGTGCTGCCAGCCCCGTCGTGTGTTTTGTGTGTGCGTGGCGCCAGGCGCAGGGCTGCCCAGCACCGGCGTGTGCGGG
>NW_010532800.1:1127-1468 GCF_000687285.1 Phaethon lepturus
CAGGACGGAGGAGACAGCCCTGCGAGGCAGGAGACCCCCTGCTCCCAGCCCACAGCCCACAGCACAGGACAGAACGACTCCCCCCACTCTCAGTCGGCAAGACAGGCCCATTGCTCTCCCCCACAGCAGCCCCGCCACGGGGCAGAGACCCCCAGAGTCCTGACTGCTCTCCCTCTCCCTTCACCCGGCGTGGCTCCGTACGGCCCTTCCCAGAGGCAGAAGCACTTCCATGGCTGTCCCACCCGCCGTCCCCACCTCTTGGCACCAGAGCCAGATGCAATCCTGAACCTGCAAACACAAACAGCGTTGCCTGGGCAGATACAAGCCCACGTGGCCACGCT
>NW_010532800.1:1548-1888 GCF_000687285.1 Phaethon lepturus
CGCCTAGTGGGACCTTTCCCCCAGGACAGGCAGCGAGCCTGGAGCACGGCTGGGGCAGAGGAGCCCTTGCAACGAAAAGGTGCTGGCCTGGCCTGGGCGGCACAGGATGCGCTGGAGTGGGCGCACAGGGACAGAGCCGGTGCACAGAGCCCCACTGGAGAGAGTGGTCCTGCGGTGAGCAGGGTGTCGGGCACAGCGCCTGCCGGCACCGGCATGCTGCTCTCTACTCCCTGGTGTGTTTGCCCTGCGTCGCGGGGAAGGACGTGGGTCTCTGAGTCCCAAGCAGGATCCGTGCTCCAGCACCGGTGCGGGCAGCGAGATATGGCTGGTCCACGCCATT
>NW_010532800.1:2586-2851 GCF_000687285.1 Phaethon lepturus
GGCAAGGGGGTGTCCTCGGCCTGCCGCAGCGCTTCATCGGGCCAGTCCACCCCGACACACCCCACTCTGCACTGGTGCCAGGGGCTGCGCGTTAAGCGGTGGGACTCGTGGGGGAATAGGAGCCGTCCCTGCTGCTCTGCCACAGCAGGGCCAGCCCCCTCTCTCCTCAAACCTGCTTCAACCCCGCAGCAGGTTGAAGGACCGGCTTCCGGCCCGAGGACTGAAGGGTGCCCGGCACAGACGCCCCGCCGTGCCAGGCGGCCGG
>NW_010532800.1:3299-6630 GCF_000687285.1 Phaethon lepturus
CTTCTGCTGGCCCCCCTTCCCGTGCTTTCTGCGCAACGCAAGGAGGGCAGAAAGCCCATCTCAGTGCAGCAGTGGGCACCAGGGAAAGGGCCTCCAGGGCTTCTTCTGGGTGCGCGTGGCCCCAGCCCCTGCTCCCAGCCCCTGCCTGACCGGTGCTGCTGTGCGGAGTGTCCCTGGCAGAGGGGAGCAGCCCTCCGTGCTGGCTCGGGTTTGCTCTTCCCTGTGCCAGCGTCAGCAGCAGCCCGAGTGAGTGCCAGCACTCCCTGGGGGTTGCTGCTTTTGGCTGTTGCTTTGCCCAGCGGCCCTCCAGGCCTTTGAAGCACTGCACAAGGCTTCTGTGCAGAGACAAGCCCCGCACAGGCTGGTAGTCAAAAGCATGTGACAGCGCGTGGGGGCTTTGCTTCTCACAGAAGCCAGGCCTGCCTCAGCACAGTGCTCCGCAGGTCCCACTGGTGCTTCTGCTCCGGTCTCTGCCTCATGCTGAGATGTCCTAGTGCACGCAGCAAGTCTAGCTCAGAGAGCCAAGGGTGCTTGCCTCTGGCAGGTCTGGCTCAGCGTGTCAGGGACAGGGACAAACACACTGCCCTGAACGTGCTCAATCTTTAGCTGTTACTTCCTCCTGCCTGTGAGCTATTTCTTTGTCTTTTCTCCCCCGTATTTAGCATGCAAACCATAGAAAAGTTAATTTCTCACTGAGCTTTCCCATTCCCTCCCCTCTCTCCAGAGAGTCTTGACAGCTGTGAAAGGAGTGCAGTGGGAGGATGGAGAGCAAGCCAGCAGTGAATGGCCATGCTGCCCCCGTCCCTCACCAGGAAGACATGCCAGGAGCAAACCACTCGTGCCAGGACATACTGCCTTGCAAGCAGAAAAAAGCAGCTGATGGGGATGTGATGGTGATGAATGCTTCTAGTGAGCCCTTAGAGGCAGCTGGTGGCATTGCAGGAGTGTATGTAGAGGCTTCAAAGAAGATAATGAGCTTTTATGAAGCCACCAGAGAGCATCTTCTGAGTTTGGATTCAGCACTTTGTCTTCTCGAGGCTCAGGCAGCCACGGGCTTCATCACTGACCCAGTGAAGAACAGGCATTTCTCTGTAGCAGAAGCTGTGCAGCTGGGGCTGGTGGGGCTGGAGCTGAAGGAGAGGCTGCTCTCTGCAGAGAAAGCTGCTACTGGCTTTTTGGACCCCTACACAGAAGAGAAAATCTCCCTCTACCAGGCGATCCAGAAGGACCTGATTGGGAGGGAGCAAGGTATTCGGCTGCTAGAGGCCCAGATTGCAACTGGAGGCGTCATTGACCCAGCCACTGGCTGCCGGCTCCCAGCAGATGTTGCCTGTGAGAGGGGATTTTTAGATGAAGAGATGAGGCAGCTCCTCTCTGACCCCAGCAATGAGGACAGAAAAGGGTTCCTCAACCCCAGTACTATGGAGAGGGTCACTTATACAGAGCTTATAAAGAGGTGTGTTGTTGATCCGGCCTTGGGCTTCCTTCTCTTGCCCCTGAAAATCACATTCCCAGGGCTGGGAGGGAGGGTGAGCAGCAGGGATCTGCTGGACTGTGGCATCATCAACCCTGACATGTTCAGAGATCTTGAAGAGGGAAGAGTTTCTGCCCAGGAGGTAGCAGAGAATGACTCCATTCAGCAGTTCCTGCATGGGACAAGGAGTGTGGCTGGTGTTGTCCTGCCTTCCAGTGAACGGAAAAGCCTTTACCAGGCACTGAGAGAGCATCTCCTCATGCCTGGTGCTGCTCTGATGCTCCTGCAAGTCCAGGCCTCCACTGGCAGCCTGACAGACCCTATACAGAACAAAAGCTACTCAGTTGATGAAGCTGTCAGGATCGGTCTCATCGGCCCGGAGCTTCATGAGAAACTGTCTTCAGCTGAGAGGACCATCACTGGATACAGGGACCCCTACACGGGAGAAATGCTCTCTCTGTTCCAAGCCATCAGGAAGGGCTTTATTCCCAAGGATCATGGCATTTGCCTTCTGGAGGCTCAGATGGCCACAGGGGGTATAATTGCTCCAGGCAGGCACCTTCGGGTCCCCACAGAGACAGCTTGCAAGTGGGGGTACCTAGACGAGGCCACAAGACAGCTCCTCTCCAGCCCTACTGATGACATGAAAGGGTTCTTCGACCCCAGCTCCAAAGAGAAGCTGATCTACGCAGACCTGCTCAAGCGGTGTGTCACTGATCCCAACACGGGGCTCCTTCTGTTGCCACTTGGTGGAGACAGCAGCGAAGGATGCGAGGGAAACCACCTCTTCTTTGACCATAGGACCCAAACAGCTCTGGAAAACATACAGGTACCCATTGCTTTAGGTAAATTCAAGGGAAAGTCGGTGTCCCTCTGGAAACTCCTCTTCTCAGACTACATCCAGAGTGAGCAAAGAGCTGCTCTCACTCAGCAGTACCTTGCAGGAACACTCTCTACGCAAGAATTCAGTAAGGCAGTCAGTGCCACCATTGAGGAAATGGCTTCCACTGCTAATGTCACCTTTGAAGGACTGAGGGACCGGGTGACAGCTGACCAGCTCCTGAGCTCTGAAATCATCAACAAAGATTTGTTTAAGAAACTGAAGGAGGGAGAAACATCAGCCAAAGAAGTTGTCAGCATGGACACTGTCAAGAAGTACCTGCAAGGGACAGGTAGCATTGGTGGGCTCCTGCTTCCTGACTCCCAGGAGAAGATCAGCATCTACCAAGCAAAGCGGAAAGGACTTTTAAGGCCAGGAACGTCACTGATCCTCCTGGAGGCACAGGCTGCTACTGGATTTATCATTGACCCAGCTGCCAACAAAAGGTATTCTGTGGATGAGGCGTTAAGAGTGAATGTCATTGGCCCAGATGTTTATGACAAGCTCCTGACTGCAGAGAAATCAGTCACTGGCTACAGAGATCCTTACTCAGGGAACAAGATCTCCCTCTTCCAGGCCATGAAGAAGGAGCTCATCGTCAAGGAGCACGCTATCCGCCTGCTCGAGGCCCAGATCGCCACCGGCGGCATCATCGACCCTGTCAACAGCCACCGCATCCCTGTGGAGGTGGCCTACCGGCGTGGCTACTTTGACAAGAAGATGAACTTAATTCTTTCTGATCCCAGTGATGACACCAAAGGTTTCTTTGACCCCAACACACATGAAAACCTCACCTACCTGCAGCTGAAGGAGAAGTGCATTACAGAGCCATCCACCGGGCTCTGCCTCCTTCCTCTAAACAGTAGGAAGCGCCAGTTCGTTGATGATGTCACCAGACGGCTGTTTAGGAGCTCCTGGCTGCCGGTCAGGTTTGGGAGGTTACGGGGGGAGAAGGTCTCTGTGGGGGACCTGCTGAA
>NW_010532800.1:7170-11779 GCF_000687285.1 Phaethon lepturus
CTGCTGAACTCCGAGTACTTCAGCGAGGGGAGGCGCCGAGAGATACTCAGCCACTACCAGCTGAGGAAGCTCACCCTGGAGCAAATTCGAATCATGTTAGAAGAGGAAATGAAAAAATGGGCCCCCATAAGGTTCCCAGCCATGAGAGGCAGCGTCAGCGCTTACCACCTGATGGAAACAGGTGTCATTGACAAGGTCCTGTTTGAGAAGGTGTTGGAGGGATCTGTCACACCAGAGGAAGTCCTGCACATGGACTCTGTCAGAAAGTATCTCTATGGCTCTGGAAGCATTGGGGGGATTGTACTCCAGCCATCAAACCAAAGGATAAGCATTTATGAGGCCATGAAGAAAAACATCATGGTGCCAGGAGTAGCCCTCCCACTGCTAGAGGCCCAGGCTGCCACAGGCTTCATCATTGACCCTGTGAACAACCAGAAACTCTGTGTGGATGATGCCATCAAGGAGGGGGTTGTTGGGCCAGAAGTCCATGAAAAGCTGCAGCATGCAGAAGGGGCTGTAACAGGCTATAAAGATCCTTTCACAGGGAAGAAGATACCTCTCTTCCAGGCGATGAAGAAGGGCCTGATTGCTGACAAACAGGCCATGCAGTTGATGGAGGTGCAGATGGCTACAGGAGGCATCATTGACCCAACATGTGGCCACTATATCCCCATAGAATCTGCCCAGAAGCGAGGGTGTCTGGATGAGGACACAAGCAAGGCCCTTTCTAAGCCCAGTGACACCATCAGAGCCTTCTGCGTCCCAGAGAGCAAAGAGACCGTGACCTATGCTGAACTAATCAAGCGCTGCCAGAAGGATGAGATCTCCGGCTTCCACTTGCTGCCTCTGCCACAGACAGCAGCTCCTGCCTACACTGATGAACAAATCCAACGGATTTTTAGGGAGACTGTGGTGAAGGAAAAAGGGGTCTCCCTCTGGGAGCTAATCCACTCTGGGTATTTCACTGAGGAGCAGAGGAGTGACTTTGTGGAGAGGTTCCGGTCTGAGGAAATGTCGCTGCAGCAGCTGGTTGCTCTTGTGCTCAGACTGGTTGGGGAGATGGAAATGAAAGCCCACACCCACATCACCTTGGAAGGCTTGCGGGGCAGTGTCCCTGCAGTCTGGCTGCTGGATGCTGGCATTATTACTGAGAAGACATTTGAAGAACTGGCTCAGGGCATAAGAACTCCCGAGGAAGTGGCTGCGATGGAGGGTGTGAAGAGGTACTTGCAGGGCACAGGCAGCATCGCCGGGGTATTCGTAGAGGCATCCAAAAAGAAGATGAGCTTTTATGATGCCATGAAAAACAATCTCCTTCTCCCTGGGGCTGCTCTGAGGCTGCTAGAAGCTCAGGCAGCCACAGGATACCTAAGTGACCCAGCAACAAACCGGAGACTCAGCGTGAGGGATGCTGTGAAAGCAGCTGTTGTTGGTGAAGAGCTCACTGAGAAACTCCTTCTAGCTGAGAGGGCAGTGACTGGCTACACAGACCCTTACACGGGGAGCTCCATCTCACTATGCCAAGCACTCAGGAAAGAGCTGATTCCCCTGGGAGATGCTGTTCCCTTGCTAGAGGCCCAGCTGGCCACAGGAGGGGTCATTGATCCCATTCACCACCATCACCTTCCACTCCAGGCTGCATTTAGATACGGCTTCTATGACGAGGACCTGAACCAAATCCTCTCTCAGCTGAATGACAGCACCAAAATCTTCTTTGATCCAAACACAAAGGAGAATGTGACCTACCAGCAGATGAAGGACAGGTGCATTCACGAGGCTGAGTCAGATCTCTGGCTCCTTCCTCTATCAGAAAACGCGATGTTCTGTGTGGATGAACAAACCATGGAGGTGCTGAAATCTGTGACTGTTTGTGTCAACATAGGGCGGTTCAAAGGACAGACAGTGTCAGTCTGGGACCTTCTCAACTCTGAATACCTCTCAGACAGCAAGAGAAGAGAGCTAGTGCAAAAGTACAAAGATGAGAATACAGAAGTGCTACATGAAATCATAAAAATTGTCACTACAATCATCAAAGAGACTGAGACACAAGGCAAGAAGTTTGCATTCAAGGGCCTGCGGAAAAGAGTATCTGCCAGTGACCTCTTCCAGTCTCAACTGATTGACAAGAAAACCCTTGATGAGCTCAATCAGGGGAAGAAAACAGTCAAAGAAGTCACTGAAATGGACTCTGTCCGCAAGTACCTGGAGGGCAGCAATTTCATAGCAGGGGTCCTTATACAGCCAAGCAATGAGAAGATGAGCATCTACCAGGCCATGTGGAAGGGCATCCTGAGGCCAGGGACAGCACTGGTGCTGCTGGAGGCACAGGCTGCCACTGGCTACATCATTGACCCAGAGAAAAACAAGAAGTTTTCAGTGGAGGAAGCATTAACTGCAGGTCTAATTGGAGGGGAGATTTTTGAAAAGCTACTCTGTGCAGAAAGAGCCGTGACGGGCTACAACGACCCCTACACAAAAGCCCCAATGTCCCTATTTGAAGCTATGAACCAAGGACTAATTGTGAAGAGCCACGGCATCCGCCTGCTTGAGGCCCAGATTGCCACCGGCGGCATCATCGACCCTGTGCACAGCCACCGTATCCCTGTGGAGGTGGCCTACCAGCGTGGCTACTTCAATCAGGAGATGAACCAGATCCTCTCCGACCCCACTGATGACACCAAGGGCTTCTTTGACCCCAACACCCACGAGAACCTCACCTACATGCAGCTCCTGGAGAGATGTGTCCAAGATTCAGAGACGGGGTTGTACATGCTACAAGTTGTACAGGAAGGAGGAAAGTACTTCTACATTGATGAGTTTACAAAACAGGTTTTGCGCTCAAAGACCCTTGAGGTAAAAGTTGGAAAATTTAAGGACCAAACAATCTCCATCTGGGAAATCCTTTGCTCTCATTACATCTCCGAGCAGAAAAGGAAAGAACTAGTGATGCAGTACAAATGCAAAACGCTCACACTGGAAGAACTTATAGCCCTCATCCTCAAAATAATTGAGGATACAGAGCAAAGAGCAGAAGCCCTCAAGGTTAAAGGACTCCGGGGGGATGTGTCAATATCAGAATTGTTTAACTCTGAGATAATTGACAAGAAAACTCTAGAGCAGCTGCAGGATGGGAGTCTCACGCTTGCCAGCCTCACAAAGAGGGACACTATCAAAAGGTACTTGGATGGCACTGGATGTATTGCTGGGGTTCTACTCCCATCAAGGAAAGAGAAAATGAGCATCTACCAGGCCCTGGAGAAGGGCCTCCTCACAGAGCAATATGCACTGGGGCTGCTGGAGGCACAGGCTGCCACTGGTTTTCTCATTGACCCACTGAAAAATAAGAAGCTGTCTGTGGATGAGGCTGTCTCGTGTGGGCTGGTGGGTAACAACTTGCACAAGAAGCTCCTGTTTGCAGAGAAAGCTGTGACAGGATACACAGATCCTCATGCAGGAAATAAAATATCTCTCTTCCAGGCCATAAGGCAAAAAATAACAGCCAAGGAGCACGGCATCCGGCTGCTTGAGGCCCAGCTCGCCACTGGTGGCATAATTGACCCTGTGCACAGCCACCGCCTCCCTGTGGAGGTGGCTTACCAGCGTGGCTACTTGGATGATGATATGTTTCTCCTACTTTCTGATCCAGATCATGGTAGCAAAGGTTTCATAGATCCAAACACTCATGAGAAAATCAGTTACACTCAGCTTCTACAGAGATGCTCCAAAGACGAAGATACTGGACTGTACCTACTGCAGGTCACGGAAAAAGAAGATGACTATTTCTACATTGATGAGCAAACAAAAAAGAACCTATTAGCTACAAAGGTACAAGTACCTGTTGGAAAATACAAAGGACATGTATTCTCACTGTGGGAACTTCTCTGTTCTGAGTACATCACAGAAGAGAAAAGAAAAGAACTGGTGAAGAAATATAAAGAGGAATCCCATCATATTCTACAAGGAATCATTGATACAATACTAAATATTATTAAAGAAAAAGAAGAGGACAGAAGTGACGTCTGGTTCCAAGGACTGAGACAACAAATAACAGCATCAGAACTTCTCAGTGCACAGATAATTACAAAAGAAACAATGGCAAAACTGCAAGAAGGAAAAGAAACGGCACAAGAAATAGCAAAAATGGATAATGTGAGAAGATACCTTGAGGGAACGGGAAGCATTGCGGGCATGCTGGTGCCCTCCAAGGCCGACCCCGCCAAGATGGAGAAGAAGAGCATCTACCAGGCCATGTGGAAGGGCATCCTGAGACCAGGGACAGCATTGGTGCTGCTGGAGGCACAGGCTGCCACCGGCTTCATCATTGACCCGCTCACCAACAAGAAGCTCTCCGTGGACGAGGCCGTCTCGTCCGGCCTGGTGGGCAGCGAGCTACAAAAAAAACTACTTTCGGCAGAGAGAGCTGTGACGGGCTACACCGACCCCTGGACAGGACAAAAGATGTCCCTCTTCCAGGCCATGAAGAAGGAGCTCATCGTCAAGGAGCACGGCATCCGCCTGCTCGAGGCCCAGATCGCCACCGGCGGCATCATCGACCCCGTGCACAGCCACCGCCTCCCAGTGGAGGTGGCCTACCGGCGTGGCTACTTTG
>NW_010532801.1:0-18648 GCF_000687285.1 Phaethon lepturus
TAGCGTTGCAATGAACAATCATTTTGAATAGCACGAACGATCTTTTGAATCCAAATCTAACAGAACACATCAGCATACTGTGTATTTTATCAAATCAAGAACCTCAGAACATAACATATAGGCTTTCAGTAAAAATAATTATTTGCTAGTAGGTGAAGGAGAAATTATGAAGTAGCAAAACTAAATTCTCTAGGGAAACTGATTCTTGAGGAAGATTAGTATATTCTGATTGCAATTACAAGAGGTTCATGTTTGAAATACTGCAGAAGTGACTTTTAGTCAGATAATTTTCTTTGTAAACATTATTTCAAGGACACATACTAGAGAGGCAACTAAGTTGAGAAGAAGTGTGGCTCCGATCACAGTCCACCTCTGGATAATCTGCATAGATTTTTTTTCTTTCTCCATCTCAGTCCACAGGAGCTCTGCCTCCTGTGGCCTCTCTTGTCTAAGGTTGCAGGGAGACAAATCTTTTCCCAGAAAGGATCTGGATGCAGTTCCAACAGTGTGTTGGGGATCAGCTCTGGAGAGAAGAGAAAGTTAATGGCAGCTCTCTAACAGGGAGAAATATTTAAGAAAGAAATGAAGTAATGGAAAATGTACCTAGATCACATCCTGCCCATCTTCCTCACTGATATGTAAAAAATTCCTTCAGGGGAAGGGAAGGGAAGTAGTTGGCCCAAAATCAGGGGATGCAGCAACAGTCATTCTTGCATGTCCACATTTGTCCTATCAGTCTACCCAAAGAGTCAGATGTGAAAGACAAAGTACAGTGACTGATGGGCTGCACGCACACTCGTCTATTCTGAGCTACCTGCCAAAAGCAGAAATCCTTTAGATTGAGGTTTTTACAGGCTCGTGAAACTGGAAAAACTGAAAACCACATTTTTTTTTTAAATTCTTTTTTCAATACTAGTGATAACTAAAATGTGCCAAATGCTTGGCCTACGGAGTTTCTGTGATAAAGCTCAAAACTCAAAATGAGACAGACAAAAGTGACAGGAAATGGATATACCACCAAGTCAATAAAGGGATGATTGTCCACAGTTACTATTTTGACATATGCTAAGTGTATGAATAAATGAGAAGCAACGGCTGGAGCATGAAATGACAATACCAGAGTAATTTTCTAGTGAGATTTCCCCCAGACCTCTTCTATATAATTAATCAAAATTAAAACTTCTAGAGTTATCAAATAGAACCTTGGAACTATTTTTTTAAATGGTACTTAAAAGTAAAAAAAAAAAAAAGGCTTGCTAGTTTTCAAGAAATATATGCTGCGGATCAAGTGGGTAGATGGGGAAGGAGGACTGAAACTATTTAAGTAGTGTCATGCTTTCTAGTTGTGACTGCAAATGTCAGTAATGTGTAAGTGTCTCTGAAAAAGAAAGTCCTTTCCCGAAGGTTCACATTTAGTTCTACAAACACACTCTTTGGTAGAAGAGGGAAAAAAAACCAAAAAGAGCCAAGAATAAAGCTCTCTGAGGGGCCGTTCAGTTCTGACCTGGTTATAACAATAACGAAGACTGAAATAGCAAGAACAAAAGTACATACACACAGTAACATACAGTATTGTACTGTATAGTACAGTATTGTAATGTACAGTAAGTACAGAAGCGGCACACAGGAGATGTAACTATCAGATCTAGCTTGCTGAATACGCTGTAAACACGGCAGCGTAGGAATTCTTAATGCAAACACGTATGCGAAGCTGGAAAATGTGCTGCACGCATGTGCAACGCCAGACTGAGCGCGGGCTTGTACCGACAGAGCAGTGGTAGCCAGTCTTGGGTGGTTTGAGCTCTCTGGCTCCTGGAACTTGGCTATATTTATCCCAGCTGATGTAGCCTGTCAAGTGTGTCCTGCTGCTGATAAGGTGCCGTAGTTGACAACAGTGGGGGATCGAGGGGAGGAGCAGGATGGGGGCTTCCACGGGGTGTTTCTTTAGGGGGTCTCAAAAGCCCTGCCGTCTCATTCCCGTTTAGCTCGGACCCTGCTTGCTAGATACAACCGGGAGCTTCATCAGAAACGCAGTGAAGATGCCAGAGCCCGTAAAGAAAACAGGTAAGGATCATAACCGACAGACAAAAACTAGGAACAGCTTGACAGAGAAAAATGTGAGTATCTTCTTTTGTAGGCTAGAGAAATGGGATGCCTCAGTGGGAAAAAAAAAACACAGAGAGGAAAAAGAGATGATATTTTATGAAGTTATAAATATAAGAGATGTTGAGTGATCTTCAGAGAAATCAGTAACTAGTCTGGCAACCCTCAGCCACAGAATTTTCTCAAGAGACTTTAGATGAGGAAAGAATAGAGGTGAAGTGCATTTAATTCTCAGATTTCTCTGTTTCTCTGAAAACAAATTCTCTGTTTTCATTTCTCATTTCCTTTCCCAGTCACCTTTAGGACTCTGAAAAAAGCTTGTAGCCTCTCTCTTGGGCAGTTAGGCAGTATAAACCTCCTCTGGTTTTGTCTTGTTTTGTTTTCCTGATACTTGCGAGGAAGTGTAAGCGGCAAACATTTATGGTATTTGTTGTTAGTGAAATCTCTGCGAAAATGAAAGCAAATGGCACCTGGTTCAGCGCTTACTCTTTCTAGTTCTTCCAGCCAGAGACAATAGAGCTCTAGGAAAAAAGAGGACGTTGTACTCTAATGAAGATACACACATTTCTTTTCACTCACCCTCCTCCATCCGTTCTCCTTGAGTCAGAAAATGACCAGCCATTTTCAGAAAGCCAAGGTCACAGACCCCACTGCAAGTCCTGCCCCACTAGAAAAACATCAGGAAAAGATTTCAGATTTAGGGAAATTCTAATGTACAACTGAGAAATAAGGAATCACGCAGCGGCTGCCCCCATAGGAAAGCAGGGGAGGCCGAGGATGGGGTGTAAGGTGCAATGAATCTGCCTGAGAAAGAGGAAGAGAGCCTGGGGAGCCGAGGGAGGGAGAGCTTAGCTTCAGGACACCTGTGTGTGGGTAGAGGAAGATGTCTCAGGAGGACTTTGTGTCCACAATTAAGTCTGGAAAAAAAGTTGTCAAAAGCTCAAGTTACGACTGTTTGAAAAGTGTGCACATATCCAACACACGAGGCTGGAGAAAACTGTACTAAATCTGGGATCTTTCGCTTTTAGAGCTCTCACTTCACCGATGCCAGCGTATACCCAGCATCACTACTACCTGAACGCACAGAACAAGCTGCATGCTACTCAATAAGAGCTACTCAATAAGAGCTGTTGATACTTTGTGCTTTGTGCTTTGCAAAGGACTGAACAGGCACCGGTCTCCCGTTAGGCTGGTCAATGGCAAAATCTCCTGTGGTCCCCACAACAAAAGAAGAAATTGTTAAGAAGAATTTTCATTTTGGCCAAAATATTTGGAATCAGCCACTGCCAGAGGCAGAGCACAAATCCAGCCTGTATCTCCCATTAAGAACTGCAAAGGACTAAAGCATAATTAACTCCAACAAGGTTCTTTATGTTCCCTCTATATGATAACTCTAAAGCAACTGCAGTGTCACCAACCCTTCAATTTCATCACAGCTATAACATCATTTAATGTTCTGAAAGCCGCAGTTTGTGAAAGCAGATGGAAGTAGAATTGTGTAAAAAAGTATACATCAGACCTTGTAATTGTAGAGAAAACCTTGAAAATATAAGCTGTACAGGTTCAACAATCACCCCCAAAATAAGACATTCATAATCATATTCTATTTTTAAAGTCACGTGTTTTTTTAATATTTATTGAAATGTCTAATGCTTGTGATTGACAATGCTGGCAAAAAGAAGTACGACGGAGTAGGCAAAATTTGACAGTGTGTTCGCCTAGACATTGTGACTTTTGGTTTCTAACGGTTCACCTGCCTTTAAATTAACATTTTCAGTCTCTGTGGATGAGAGGCAACTTCCCTCTTTGTGAAGATGCCCACCTTTGCTAGCTAATGGTGAAGAGAAATTCTATTGCAGCTTATTTCTCCAGAGAAATCTAACAGGTGTCTAACATCACTAGTCCTACACAATTCTTACGAACAAACCAGCCCAAACACTGTGATTATCACAGCAGGGGGAGGAAAAGCTCTTATTACCCACTCTGACCGAGACAGAACCAGTCACATGCCCCATAACTTCTAGAGGGGATCTTGTCGTTCTCCCAAGGGACATTAATCCCTTTGGTTTTCTATTTCATGTTGTTTATATAGTTCAAGCCATTTCAAGATGGGATAATGTTAAGCATAATCTCAGGAGGGCTGAATAATCATCTAGCAACTCATACAAAGGAAAACGCTTCATGCCAGAGAATGATCGGAGATATTCTGCACGATGGGAGATATTCTGCCTATATCTGCTGTTTTAACAAACTTTTTACAATGTGTAAAAAAAAAACAAACAGAAAGTAAAAAACTCACAAAACCTAAAACAGTGAAATAGATTTTTCAACAGATAGTCTTTTACTTTAAACTGTCCAACTAAAATACTTCAGGATAAAGCACTGCCCTATTTACTTACAGAATAGCAAAAGAACTGTCACAGAAAATCTATACTCCCCAAGAGCAACAAGACTTAGAAGACCTGTAGCGATTTAGCGTCAGAGCAAACAGTCAAACCTTGAAGAGCATCACTTCTTGTGGGTTTCTGTTGCAAAAACTTTATGTTCTTCTCCCGTTGATTTAAACATTTCAAAGTTTATCTCTGTTCAAAGGCTTGCTTTTCAGAAAGTTTTGAGAGCTTTTTTGTTGTGAAATTTCAGAAAGGTTAAAAAAAATCTTAACCATTTCCCTAACAATATTTTGTGACAATAAAAGGAAACGGCTGACCTTTTAAATACCAAATTTAGTAGATAAATGGGACTTAATGGGAAACGTGTGCATTACTGTATCTGGAAAAGGAGAAGTCTGGTATTACTCACCTTCTCTGAAAATCAGTCAATTTTTATTCATGTATTTTATAGATTGAGGAGTCTAGATTTTGCAGTTCAGATTAGGAGATTTTACCAAGGGCTTATAAATAACCTGGCTTGTAAATACACAGAGGCTTTTGGCATTAATAATAATAATCAATATTGCATAGTGAAGAGTAGACTGCAGAATTTTAGTTTTAATATAAGCTCATTGTTTCACATTTGCAAGCACGTAGCACAGTAAAGTACTGCTCCATGAAAATGAACTTCTGTGCACTACAGTAATACAAAAATAAATGATAATAATTCATATAGATATATTTTCCTCTTTTGTAAGTTAAGAGTCAAAGCAAGCTGAACATTATTATCCCCGTTTCACAGAAAGTATGATGGGTGCATAGAGAGAGAGAGGTAACTGTGCTTAGTGAAACTATTCTTCGCCTGTTGCTCATGTTACAGGAATTTACAATCTCAGCTGCTGAAGTAGGCAAGGAATGATAAGATTGAGTAGCTCAATAGCTTTTGGATCATGGAATGATTAAGCTTGTAATTGCAAGAAGCCACTTAGGTCCTGACCGAGGAATGCGTAGCATCTTTATATAGTTTCTCAGCAAGGAATTTACAAGCTCCGTTACTGAAGTCTGCTTATCCGCAGTTTGGCTTTTAACTCAATGGAAGAGCAAATGGTATAAAAAGAAAACTAGATGCCAAGTGTAAGTACAAAAGCAAAGACAAATTTTCAACATGAAGCCTTAGCAAATTAAGGAATTCCAAAAGCGAATACTACTTTTGTAATATTAATTCAATACATTGGCCAGATAGATACATATTTTAATACCAAATACACAGAATGTGCAGTAAGATAAACCAGCTTTGTGGGAGAAAACCTGTGACCCTATTTTTTCTAGTTACACTCATCACAGATTTCTGTTGGAGTTTGTAGCGTGTGCATGCAACCAGATACATCAGATTCTCCTAAAACGTTTATAACTTCAACAGTTCAGAAAGGCAGAAATATCATTTGAAATCCTTATCTAACACACATTCTCCTTAAGTGCTTATCTTCCTCTCCTCCGCATACATATCACAAATAATGAATGATGAAGAGCTGAAGTCAGAGCCACCACTCTGAGAAGCAGGATGAAATAAGAAAAAACCACCACAAGATAATGTCTCCTCTCTAGTTAAAATCATCCTTGTGGAATCCATACTTCTTCCCCACTTTCATTTGACATACTTCACACATACTTTGAAATCCAGTGATTTGAGGTAAAGGTTTTCGCCCAAAGCTTGTGATTCTTAACAATGCAACTTATTTAGAGAATGTGGCTGGGAATTGAAATTAATCCAGTTATTTAAACATTATTTTAATATACAGCTCATTGCCATTTTTTCTGACAATAATCAAATAGGTATGTCTCTTCTAGCTTCTAATGTTAAATTTTATTCTTATTAGGGATACAACAGTACTTAGTAGCTACTTACTAACAATTTGATGCTGTACAAAGACAACAGAAAAACAATCTCTGCCTCAGAACACTTACAAAATAAAAGACCAGTAAATAGATAGTTCAAGAAAAGTGCAAAGGAAACAACGATTAGTACAATAGATAGTGACCTGGGTAGTAGCTTAGCCATTTTCTAGGTTTTTGCATAGGAGAGTATGAAAAAGTTTTGAAGCAGGAAGGTAAACCAGGTTGATGGCGGGTGTTAGAAGGAGATTGATTCAAAGCAGGTCAGAAAGTAAGGGAGAAAAAACAAAGGTGCTAGTATGAAGATTTAATAAATGGCAGCCGTAGGGAGGCAGAAGGCTAGTTTTATTATTTTATTTAGGTGAAAAGTGAAGGAAATTGGTTTTGGAGCTTAAATTATTTCATTCTGGTTTAATTTGGCCAAAAGCAAATGTATTTTATATTTCTCCAGCCTCTTCATTGAAAGACTTATTAATAAACTATTATCAAAATGCAATCTGATCATGGACCTCCAAATAGAGCTTTTTCATTACTCATTAATGACGCTGTAATTCGTGTAACATACATAACTGTATGGCTGATGTACAGTACAATCTTCAGGAGTTACAAGGCTTTTTAAAGGATGGGTGCATGCAAGTTGCAGTAGCAGCAGCATTAGCCACTGAAAAGTGCAGACCACACGCAGCCCACTTCCTCTTCTGCCTGGGGTAGAAATTTGCTGCTTTTTCATTACTCATTAATGACGCTGTAATTCGTGTAACATACATAACTGTATGGCTGATGTACAGTACAATCTTCAGGAGTTACAAGGCTTTTTAAAGGATGGGTGCATGCAAGTTGCAGTAGCAGCAGCATTAGCCACTGAAAAGTGCAGACCACACGCAGCCCACTTCCTCTTCTGCCTGGGGTAGAAATTTGCTGTTTTACGTTTTCTGCAAGACTATCGCAGACCACACGCAGCCCGCTTCCTCTTCTGCCTGGGGTAGAAATTTGCTGTTTTACGTTACTCAGAAGTTATCTGAATTTCTTTGCAAAGCTGATTAGGAAGGTCTGGGGTATGAGAAGTGAAGTGCTGAAAAACGGGTTAGGACAAAGTGGCTCTAACCTCATTTTCTTTCACTAGCTCCATGTCCCTCGTCTCTCCCCATGTTCACTCCCCACAGCAATTCCAGTTCCGTCCCCACGAACACGCACACAGAGCACCTATCGCTCCCCTTCCCCTCGGTAATTCCTGCCGTCACCAGCGCTGGTAACGCTGAAAAACGGGTTAGGACAAAGTGGCTCTAACCTCATTTTCTTTCACTAGCTCCATGTCCCTCGTCTCTCCCCATGTTCACTCCCCACAGCAATTCCAGTTCCGTCCCCACGAACACGCACACAGAGCACCTATCGCTCCCCTTCCCGGTAATTCCTGCCGTCACCAGCGCTGGTAACTCGTGTGTCTCTCTGCCCTCTCTCCAGAATTGCTGTAGTGTGTTAGTACTAACGTCACCTTTCCCTCCCTGTGTGCAGGGTGGGTTAGAATTTACTGGGAAGCAGAGAATTGAAGTGGGCAGCAGAGGACATGGGCTACTTGGTCATCAAGTGCCCCAGCCCAGTGGCTCCTAAGTGCGTGTTCGACTGGAGTCTGGATAAACCTGTGACAGTGCCCGAGATCTGTCAGGGCCTGACAGGCACAGGAGCTGTAAGACGTTCCGCAACATCACATGAGAGGTGTTACAGTCCTCGGGTTTTCCACAGCCTGGGGGCGGTGGTCGTGTCCAAGAGTGTTTTGAGTATGGGATGGATATAGGGGAGCTGGAGGGGGCGTATCTGGGTGGAAGCCAGATGTTGACGTTGAGAGAGCTTGCCAGATGGGGAACGTGTTTCTGATAAAAGCAGGCAAAAGTGAGGCTATCGGGACAGACATGAAGCTTTGGATGGTGGTGTTTGGGAAGATTCCTAATGAGGAAATCGCTGGATTAGATTGGTGTAACCGCATGAGGAAAAAAAAATCTGCTGGTGAACTTGGATTTACGTGTTACTTAAAGTAGCAGCCACAATGAAGGAGAACTGGGAATGGCTGATCTCTCACTTCTCTTTCTTCTGTCAAGCAGCCCATTTTTCCCCTAGAAAGAAAAATGATAGCGTTCTCTTCATGTGCTTGTTCAGCAATCTGTCTTCTGCAACACAGTAATTTCCTGCATTCCATCGCTATTTTCCCTTTGTAAATATGAACAAAGACAGATACAGAGAGAAACTACTCACCCACTGACTCCGAATCTCAAGTGCAGGAAAAGGATTCTTATGGTCTCCCTTACTTGCGAAAAAGTGGGTTCTCAACAACCGTTCTTGCAGACCTTTATTCTCGTGGGAGATTTTGGGCTTTTCCAATTTTATTCTTTAGTGGAAGTATTCACAATCATTTTAAGTTGGAACTGAAATGAGTTTTTTGGCAGGAAAGGGAGATAAAAAAAAACCAAGGACACTAACTTGTGAACTTCTACATATGTATTTAGATTTCCCAAAAGTCAGAAATATCATGTGGTGGTGGAGATTTCTCACTGTGCATGTAGTTCTGGCCAACAATCTGTTTTTGTTGAGTCATCTATAAGTAAATGCAAGAAACCTAATCACTTTGTCGGGTGTGCAGCAGATCAGAGAGTTACTTCCAAGTATGCACGTCTTGAAACCCTGCCATTTGTAGGCTGGAACCTTTACAGGCCAACATTGCTCTTAAGTAATTAATATATTTACAAATTCTTTTGTGCTTAAATAGAAGAGTGATGATGATGGCACTCAGAGGCAAAAAGCATGCCTCTCAGCTGCTTTGTCTCTAGCGTCATAGGGAGAGGAGCCAGCTCGTAGGTATTTCAGGAGCGGGTTCCAGAACTGACCTGGCTCCCCACTGTGCGGTAGCCTTGCCACCTTTACACGTCCTTTGAAGTCTGTACATCAAACCTGCTGTCTACAAGAACTCTTCTGCAATTACTCATGATACAACTGCATCGAAGTATACCCGGTTGTGTTATTTACTGAAGTGCAATACGGTGTCAAAAGATGTGCCACTGGTAACAGGCACTTGAGTATTACAGAATCACAGAATCATTAAGGTTGGAAAAGACCTTTAAGAACATCAAGTCCAACCATCAAGCCAACACCACCATGCCCACTAAACCATGTCCCCAAGTGCCACGTCTACATGTTTTTTGAACACCTCCAGTGATGGTGACTCCACCACCGCCCTGGGCAGCCTGTTCCAATGCTTGACCACTCCCTCCATAAAGAAATTTTTCCTAATATCCAATCTAAACCTCCATTGGCACAACATGAGGCCGTTTCCTCTCGTTCTATCACTAGTTACTTGTTACTAGCTATAGTACATTATTAGTGTTATTATGCGATACTGCAGAGCCCTGTATTCTACACAGTACTATATTCTGTTTAAGAACAGTTACACCACTTACAGGCCTGAGGTTAGAAATAACTCAAATAAAAACATGCAGGGACATTCTACTTCCAGAGGAAATTTCACACACTTATATCCTAACATGGAAGAAAAGAATGCAGAAGAATACATCAGGAGCTTAGTCAAGGCTACTACAGGCTCAGTGCGAATCAAAATTGTTTTTTCATCAAATATATAAAATGTGAGGAAAAAAGAAAAAAGAAAGATAAAAATGTAATTTAGGTTTTTTATATAACAAAGAGCAGCAAAATACAACACATACTAAATTCTAAAAGTATTTGTAATTGATACTTTAATTAATGTTTAAGCAGCTTTGAATCCTTTGCAAAACAATACAAGAAACATGAACTATATTATGACTAAAGTCCAAAGGCCATCTGATGAAATCTTTGCAGATGTAACTCCACTGAGGTCAATTAATTTATGCAGTCTGAGGACATGCTGCAGGAATAGAGATTTTGTGCAATGAAGAGATGGTATTACTAGTAATATACTGTTTATACTAACCAAAGCACCTCTTTGAACGTGAGTACAAAATATTTCTTTTTAAAAATTTCTATTCCCTGTTGTCTCCTTGTTTATAAAGCAGAATCATAAGTTTAAAGGTAATTATAACCATTGTTGTGGTGTTTGGAAGAGTTCTTGTTGCTACCCAAGTAGAAAAGCTTTGACACAGAGGCAACAGATGGAATTAAATGTGATGGAATTACTAATATTTTAAAAAAGCATGGTTATGCAAGGGTAAATCAATTAAAAGATGACATAATGATGCACAAAACCCATTCAGTGTATGAATCAGAATGTTAATTACTGGTATTTTTATGCAGGAACATAGCTCGTGGCAATTAGCAAAAACATAACAGATTTCATTAAGACCAAAGCATGAGCATAAAATGAAAAAGTTGATTCAAAATAAAGTTGAAGAAATCAAAATAAATAAATCAGGGTAAAGAAACTAGTAAAATAAGTTACCTTATTAAAATCTAATCTTGAGAAAGATCAGGATACTCGTGGACCAAAATCACGATACGTTGCTTGCTTTCCAAATTCCTATCATCTATTGTGCCACTTTGATTACATATGAACCAAAACAGATCATTTGGTTTATGCTTGTTCACCCCATATATTAATAATTTAATTAATTCTCATTATAAGCATCATAAGTGCTTCCTGACACATGGAAGAAATATTTTGATCCACCTTGTAATTAATTAGAAAACTAGTTGTTGTAGAGTGCTGCATAGGCACCTTTATGTGTCTAACTTTTAATGCTGAACTAAACATTTGAACGCAAACAACAATTGATATTACTTTAGCTGGGATAAAAATAGAAGGGCCATCATAGGAACGTGCATCCCTTTCCACTAAAGCCTTGATCAGTCAAAACAGAAGGACTAAAGATGACCCATTAATTCACTACGGCGTATTAGGACACAGGTTACTGCACAAACTGCAATTTTGTTGGAGGAACAGATCCTGATCCTGTTTAACAACCGTATTAAGCAGCTGGTAGGACAGAATTAGTATTTCTAAACAAAACTGCATGGCAAATTAATGTAGAGAGCTTGATATGTAAGAATACCTATCATACCACCTTGTCATAGATCAAAACATTCACTTAAGAAAAATCAGAGCTCGTTATGAGGGAAAGAAAGAGGAAGATGGACAGTGAGATGAGTTTGCTACCCATTTCATTTTATTTCATGACAATACGGAGAAGATACGACATCTCAGTCAGAGACAGAACTCGATAAACACAAAGAAAATTCCACAACTTCTCTGTGGAAAGTGTGGTAATTTATATCTTGCATGGGCAGATGGAGAGAAAGGAGACAGCTGTTGCAGCCACAACAGCTGACTACACCAGATACGCCACAATTGCAAAACAGATTTTAGTGAGCCCTCTCTCTTTTTTTAGTTTCTGCATTTACCAAGAAGCCAAAGACAACAGAGGTGACAGCCGGAAGCACAGCTGTGTTTGAAGCAGAGACGGAAAAAGCCGGCATCAAGGTGAAGTGGCAGCGAGCTGGCACAGAAATTACTGAAAGTGAGAAATATGTCATCAAGGCAGAAGGAAACAAGCATTCACTGACAATCAATAATGTAGGAAAAGAAGATGATGTGACATATGCTGTCATAGCTGGAAGTTCCAAGGTCAAATTTGAACTCAAGGTCAAGGAACCAGGTACAGCGTTTCCTAAGCAATTCTAATTTTCTAAGCAATTTCCCACATGCAAACTTCATGAATGAAGTCCATGGAAATCAGCCTAACTCAACACTGTAGAATCTCCCTACCAGCAATACATCTGTTTTCCCCAGTTATTTGAAGCTACTCATTAATATTAAGCTGAGTAATACTTTTCCTGTGATTAAGACACCCATTTCCAGGTGTCAGAAGTCCACACAGTGGAGATCACAGAGGAAATCTCAAGGCACCTCTTTAGAATTCTCCATCAAGCTTTTCAGCTTAACTACTGAAAAGCAAAGCAAAGCTAGTCTAACCTAACCTGACCTAAACTAAGATGCCTGCATCTTAGGCCCGGTATTTTATTTTTTAGAAAAATATTTTATTTAAACAAAAAATTGCAACAATTGACAAAAAATTTGCAAGTCATGCTGCAATATTTTTAGGAGCTCATACATTCCTAAAAACTGTCTCAAAATCGCCTGCTAATAAAACTACATATTTCAAGAGGGATTTGAATACAAAGAGTAACCTTTGTATTATTTCTATGTCACCTGTCGTTACTACCTCTGTACACGTTAAAAAATCGGTTTGATGGGAAACTGAAAAACTTCCCCAGGCTTTTCCTGGGAAAACCTATAAAGAGCCAAATTCTCTGGAATGTTATCATGAAAATTGCCCGAAGATGCTGAGGACAGATGAAATCACTCATTTTTTTGAAACATTTTGACCTTCGCGGTCCCTTTTTTCCCCTCCAAAATGGTCCCTATTTACCCACTTCTGGTATTTTAATTTTCCAATTTTATTTTGGTGAAAAGCCTTAAACTCAGATTGTTTATAACATCTCCTCTCCTTTGCTATCACTGTTTATTCTGGCAACATGATGGTAGTGAGATCTTCTGGTCAGCTGGAAAGATACTGGTGAACATTTAACAGGAGAAAAGACATTCTGTTCCAGATGAAAAGACAGTACATGACAGGTTATGAGGAAGGGGAAATCCTAGTGTGGATTAGGACAATTTAACAGCTGTCATAGCATGTAAGAGTATGGTCCTGCTGACTCTCTCATCCTGAAAGTAAAGAGGTACATACTACACTAGTTGTATCTTCCTCATTTTCTTTCAGGTTAGTAGCAGGTAGAGCCTGCTACAGGCAGACAGCCTACAAATAACAGAGTAACTGAATTTGGAAGTGTAATCATTACCTAAAAGCAATACACCTCTGACGGGCAGACACTGGTGATGGAGATTTCAGGATGCCAAAGGAGAGATAACTTTCCTGTATAGATTATATATTGATGCCTCAAAATAAGCCTTTTCTAAACAGCTACACATCTAAGCTATGGAAGCATCTACGCTACATTAGTTAGAATAAGCTTTAGTTCTTTCCAGTAACAGTTGAGTTAAAATTTATTTGGAGAAGATCCAACGGGATATCTTCTAACAATAGAAGTGGTAGAATTTGACAGTTAAATATTAAAATAATACCAATTTAAAATCACACTGTTCTCTTTCAAGACACAGATACAGTTTAGGGTAAAAGACATACATTTTCTGAGACTCATATTCATATGTTCACAGATAAGTGTCTTGTTTTTCAGACCTTACTAAGGTCGGAGTGTTAAAGGGTAACCGGATTATTATTTTCACAAACAATAATTTCAGCTCTTCATTATCAAAAAAATGGAAGCCTAACCTGCCCAGAGAGGTGCCGCTCAAATTAGTCATCACATGGCACAACAGGGCCATAAACCTCTGGTGGAAAAGACATTGCAAATAGCTGGGAAACTGCATGTGGGACCTGTGTGAGAGGTAGGCAAAGCCCTTTGGAAGTGGCTCCGCTACCTATGGAAAAAAAAAAAGGAGAATCCTTCTGCAACTGATCTGTTTCAAGAAATTCTACCTCCCTCCATCTGCCCCAGTTGCTCACTCCTACTCCCTTTTCATACATTTCTATCTCCTCCATTGTGCCAAATGCATTTGCCTGAATTTGTCTGCGAGGTCATGGTTTAACTGAGAGGCCATGAAGTTCCATGAGCCAGGGGAAGAAGTGATAGATGGATTGTAAAAGTACTTTCTCCATATTGATTTCCAGCATTGGCTAGAGCTTTTCCCAAGCCGCCCACAGCAACAGCATTTGGAACACTACATTCCAAAGCAGAGTTAAACAAAATCTCAGGAATAAATTAATTGCTTACAAAAGTAATTAATTGCATCACATTTCATTACCTTTTCTATTTAGACTGCTGAAGTTAACATCAAATAACAGTGTTACTCATCAGCTGACAAGTTTCTACACTTCAAGACTATAAAATTTAAAAACCCAGACACCAGTTCTTCCCAAGCTCAGCAAAAGAGCCTCATCATCCAGCTTCAGTAGGCCCCTTCTGCTTCCAGCACATCCTCTAAGTTCTAGAAAACCACAGCTCGTTTCTCTGCATTTCCTAACATATATTAAAAGCTGTTCTTCTGAAAAATTTCTTCAGAAAGGAAGTTGAAACATGACTTTCTCTAATCTTGGCTTGCATTCATTTCCAGAAAAGAGTGAGACAGTCACTCCCGCTGAAGCCGCTCCAGCCCCAGCTACCTCAGAGTCACCTGCTCCACCAGTAGAAAGCAGCCAAAACACAGAAGGTAATAACCTTCTTGTTATTAACTAACACTGTTATCAAGTCTGGTTCATTAACAGAAGGGAAGAACAGGAACAGGGAATCCTTAGAGTCAGTGGCGTAGAGACGATAGCTGAAAGCAGACCACTAGTGAGCTATGACAGAAAAAAGAGAATAAGGACTCTCAGAGATAGAAGAAACATATTGAGATATTTTGAAATGACTTAACAAATTCACTATATAGGCTGTAACAGAAGCTGATACAGAAAGTTCTAACTAGTAACTCTGATATTTATTTCAGTTGCATCTGCTGGGACTCAACCAGGAGAGCTTCTGGACCCCATTGGGCTCTTTCTGACACGACCCCAGGATGGAGAAGTTACTGTTGGTGAGTACAAAATGTGAGTCAAGTGATGTTTGTAAACTGTACCTGTTGCTTGACTAATTAGCTCTCCATGTACAGGATGACAGCAGTGATATAACAAATAAATTAAACACTACTCATAAGCTTATTTTAACCTACTTCCCTTACAAGGTGGAAACATCACATTCACTGCCAAAGTGGCAGGCGAGAGCCTGCTGAAGAAACCATCAGTGAAATGGTTCAAAGGAAAATGGATGGACCTGGGAAGCAAAGTGGGGAAACATCTCCAGCTACATGACAATTACGATCGAAATAAAAAGGTACAATCAGCAGAGTAACGTTGTCAGTCTTCTAGACACTAATCTTTAATCTGGGGAAAAAATAAGCTAAAATAGGAATGTTTTTATGCTAAGGTACCCTAAGGACACACAATGCTGTACTTATGCATAGAACTCTGTGTTTTGCCCATGCAGACAAGAGAGAAGCACTACATACAGACGCTTGCCTACCTTATCTATAATGAAATGAGAAAATATCTGGAGGAGCAGGAGTGTGGTTTTGCACTATCTACTGCAGTATTCCCTCCATCTTCCTCTCAAATAATAGATACTCATTATACTTAAGAGGAAACAATAAATCAGACATATTTAGTTATGGTCTATCCTGGTTTTAATAGATCAAGCATTCAGCTATTAGTGTTGGAATTTATTGTTGTCTCGCATTGTTTAGGGTATTTCAAATAGCTGAGTAAGATCCATTTTTACCACAAATGCATTCAAAGATACACAAACAGGAATACAAGAGAGTCTGCACCATGACTTCTCATCCTGTGTGGTATATGAAACACTACTACCATCTCCTGGATGGAACAGAACAGACTTGCTCACGTTATCCACTCCTTTTGCTGAATTTTTAAATATACTCTGTACATTCTGGGTAGAGGTTGTATTTGTTTAATGCAAGCTCTAGTCCTGTTTCCAATGTACATGCAATTAATGTATATGATGACTGCAGACACCAGCACACCAGCATAGTTTGCTAATACAACACTGTAGTCTCTGGCAGGCCTGTACTAATACTCCCTAGCTGTTCCTGCAGAGTTTGGGGGATATATGTAATTTTTATGACATATATCATAATTACATATTCAGAAGGTTCTTAATTCTAAAAGAACACGGCAGCGTATTTCATCCCTTGTCTGTTTCTCTCTGTGCCTTAATATGCTGCATTCTCTCTCACCACTTCATTTTCTAACTTAGGAACTGGTGTCTGTTCCAGGTGTACACCTTTGAAATGGAAATCATAGAAGCAAACATGACTTTTGCAGGAGGGTACAGATGTGAAGTGTCTACCAAGGACAAGTTTGATAGTTCTAATTTCAACCTGACAGTCAATGGTAAGATGAATTCCTGCCACCTCGTTTCTTCCTTCTATGATTTTATTTTTTTTCCTACATGTTCACCAACAATTCTTTCTGATACATAGTGGCTACTAGACAAGCATAGATCTGAAGTGTAGACCAGGTAACACTTGGATGTCATCCAAGTCAGAACTGTGGTGGCCTTAAAGAAAGCACACAGAAAGATGCAAATCAGCCCAACTTTTCTCTGGCTTTATTCTGATTTCAGCTCCGTTCTCTCATGATATTTAAATCCACTAGAATAAGAGAGAGGACTATTCTTACTTTGGCAAAAGCTCAATAATAAAAATAGATACTTGAAAAGAAAAAAAAAAGGGGGAAATTGGAAGGTTTAGACATGTGATGCTATTATCAATTCCTTTCTTCCCGATAAATTCACCATCAGAAGCAGCTTGTGATATAAAACTGCTTTAAGATTAGATGACTCATTTTACATAATATATGGTGCCACCCTCTCGGCTGCTATACTGAAAAGCTTATCAGCAATTGAGAAGGAAGTACATTTTAACATCAATTTCCCCCTAGTGCGGAAGAGTTTAGGCAAAACAGTATAAGCATGGACCACCTGAAAGAGTTGAACATTTGGACCATTTCCTGTTTCAGTGGTTCTGTTGAAGTGACTGCAACATTCATTTGTGTCCAGCAACCAATGAGCCTAATATGCAAAGAGAAAAGTTTATTGAAGGTACTCAATGAGCAGTGTCCATTTTTTCATTTTTTCTAGTTGGCTGTAGGACTATAATACTTAGGAGCTATGATTGAGAACAGTTTTTCTCCCAGTAGTAGCAGTACACCTATGCACACCAAGAGAAGCTTAGCACAGAGTAATAAAGTTCTCTCTATGCAACACCTTCGAGGGAATTCCTATACATCTCTATGTATTTCCAGGAATTTACCTTCGCTTTCAGAGGATAGATTACAACTTATTACTAGTAATAAATTGTATTACTAGTAACAATATTCAGTTGATATCCAATGGTTTAAATACCCTGTGAAGCCAGTATTGAAACTAAAATTTACTGCCAGGAGAATTGACAAACACGAGATAAGATAGTTCATCATGCTGCAGGTTATTATGAAGCATGAGACAGAATTCAGTTATACATGAAACACTGGATGTTGAAGCTAATTAATGAAAGCTACATGTTTAAAGATGATGTTTCAATCTTTCAATATGTAATTGTTCACTATAATATAAGAAATTTAGAAAAAAAAGTCTGCAAAGGAAAACTTTAGAAATAACACTGTATTTTTGCATTGTTTTGACCTGATCTCCCATTCTTCTTTGTCATTTTCTGTCACATCAGAAGCACCAGTAACTGGAGACTTGGATATTCGCGCTGCCTTCCGACGCACGTGAGTATGTACAGTAGAAACTTACGTAGATCAGATTATACTTCCATGCGTAATTCATTACTTTCCTAGACAAAACTAGCTAAAAGCAAAGTTGGTGTATAAACAAGCACAAAGATAGGGATGTCTACTAGGAAAATATTTCTATTAAGAAAATTTTTCTACTATTAAAATATTAAACAACTCCTAGAAATCATCTAAGAGAGTTTAGACTTTGTACTAGCATAACAATCATGCTTGTCTTCAATTAAGCAATTGATAATGTGTATAATTCTACCAAGAACTTCAACACTTTTTTTCCAGACCTGTAAAGAGCACTCCAGACGTAGACCAATAGAGAAGGAGAAGATTCTGTGTAGTGCCTAGTCTTGATTTGATCTGGCTTGAGGAACTAACATGTACCTTAATACAAACACTTGCTAAACAAAGAAGTGGAGTTTGATGTGATCTTTGTAAGCAGCATATCACTCATAATTTTAATACAATCACTTTGATTGTTTTCATGTTTTATAATTATATTAATTGAATGAAGACAATGATATTCTGTCTGTGTAAAAATTCAGATATATGTAGATCTTAGATACTAAAGACTGCAAGGTATTGTGCTGGTATTGAAAAGGTTATTCTCCCCACATCTGTAATACTCTCTGAGTTGATAGACCAACTTAATGGAATAATGTTCTCTTCTATCAGTAAAATTTGCAAAATTGCTTGGTTTTTTTTATTTAGACATTAAGAACATGTGTTTTTTCATTGTTGAGTATTTGTTATCCCTTTGCGTAATTCAGTGTCTGTTTTAGTTTTTATATCTTTTTGCAAAGTTACTAGACCAAGGATATTCTAACAGTTATCTATTTCTATAACATAGGACACAAATCATCTGCGGCAACTCCTTGAGTCTTTCC
>NW_010532801.1:18666-72000 GCF_000687285.1 Phaethon lepturus
CTTTCCCTATAAGTGGTATTTTTACAGATTTTTTAAGAGTTTTTTTAACATCTTATCACAAAGAACTAAAAAAGAACTTGCAGAATTTATCTACAGACAAATCCATCTATAGGTAGCTGTGGTGCCTATTAAATAGAGGACACTGCATAGCTGCATTGTGTTATTTGACTGCAGTGAAATTAGGCTTCAATAGTTTCTCTTCTTGCTAGCACAATTAAAAGAATTTAGAATCGGTTCAGAGTGAGCACAGTGTCAGCAGCTTCAGGCTGTTCAGATCTTCAGTTTCTTCTATAAGAATGGAGACAAATTTTGAACTGAATTGTTTAAATCTGAAGCTTTGTCTTTGATACCCTCACTCAGGAGCCTGGCAGGAGGGGGGAGACGGATGACTTCAGCCTTTCTCAGGTAGCCACTGTCTGTGTCAGTAGACAAATTCAAGTCTAACAATGAACTGCCTCTCTCTGCTTAGGAAAAGGAAAAAAAAAAACCCAACAAAACAAACCCACAGAACTAACAGCAGCTTAAATCCCAAATAAATAATCATTTATAGTATGCAGTATTCATATGAGACAAATACATGCAAGTAAAAGTAGTAACATAAGATGAGTATAAATAATGAAAAGAGTAGTTTGATAGTTCAGTGAGAGGCAGATTCATCTAGGGAAAAGGCATGTGTTTGGCAAGTGGCATCTTCTCACCATTTTCAGAAGAAAAATAGTAGCTTCAAATTATACGCACGACTGTCCTCTCTGTTTTACGTGTTTTCCTCTCTACCGAGCACATCCTGACTAAAATTGCCACTGCTCACAGAAATGTACCAACACACATGTAATATGAAAATCTGTTGTTTCCTAGCACACTCTTTATCCTAGTATCATTAATTTCCCACCCTATCCCTTTTGGTCCCAGTGTCTTCCACCATAACGAAAACAGGAACTCTGAGATTAGACTTAACTCTATGCATGTTAAAGCAATTATTAGGGTCCTATTCTTCAGAAAAGCTAAGTATTGATTACTGGGCTTTCCTGAAAATCTGATTTAAGTAACACCTGGGAAGCACTAAGGTGACTAGTTATTCTCCCAGCTGTAGATTCTGATTTCATGAATATTTGGTCACAAGAAGCCTTTTGCAAATTTGGGATTATACTAGTGATTTTTGTTTACATTTTATGTGTGCGAACATTGAAAATCTTCTGAAAGTAGGAAACAAAGTAGCCAAAAATACACTTTTCTGTTTGAGCATTATACCCAGAAAATTATCCTTTCCGGTACTGTACTATCTTGAAAGTAATCACAGAAGTAAAACTGGTACTTTCTTAATAAAAAGGTCTCTGTTCACAACATATTCAAAATTACACTGATTCAAAATTGTTACTTATTCTCACTAGCCTTTCATTGTCAAGCAAGCACAAGAAGTTTGGCACTTATTTCTCTTCCGTTTTATTGAGTACTGTTACAATTCCTATCCTTTATCTGCTGAGGCTGTTTTCTTACTTTCTAAAATACTTGTTCCTGCAATATTGAGTTCACCTGACATTCTGGTTTACTCTGAAGCAACTAGCACTCTGTATTGGCAGAGGCAGCATTATGAGCTACCACTACCACCAACACAACTGAAAAGAATAATTTCTTTGTATAAAACAATAATTAAATATAAGGAGTTGCTGCTGGAAGAATCTGAATGCTGTGAGATTGCATCACCAGATTCTTATACTCAGGACAACAGAGATGTCAAGGAGCAGCTGAACATTAATGATGGGAGACTGACTGAGATGAAGAAAATCCACTTTGAGTTTCTAAACCCTGCCTGAATGCAAAAAAGACCTTTTTTTTTGCTAAGTTGAATAATGAATAGTCATGGAATGCAGTGTAACTCCCAATACTTTTATATCAAATCCCTAAAGTGATTTTTTTAGGAATTAAACACAAAGAAGTGATTTTAGTGACTTTACACGAAGTTTTCAGAGTAGATCTGTACTGCAAATGTTCAGAAGCACAGTTAAAACACATGTGATTCAGAACACCAGAAATACCACTGTGCATTCCATCTGAGTTCATGATATGTAACAGAATTAAACACAAAAAAACTCCTCCTTGTTCCTTCTTGTTCTCATGAATCAATTCATCACAACATTACCATGATGCTCGTTGAACAACTGCATATTGAACCTCATCTCAGAATCAAAGTCACACCACAGAATTCCTCCTTGAACTCTCCCAAGCACCAATGATGTGACACTTTTTAAGTACAATGAATTCTGGAATCACAAAGAGCCTTAAGAAACAATTACAGCTGGGATAATAACAAGCAAAAAAATAGTTAATTTAGGTTGTAAAAAGTCCCACAAAAGAGTTTGGTTAAATACTGCCCCACACTGTAAACAATATCCACATTCCTGAAACTACAGCTTTCCAAAAGCAATAATGACTTTAAAGGAAAGTTTCTGCAACCTCTTTATGATAATGAATACACTCGAGACCAATATGACCACCAAATTAATACCCTGTACAACTTTATCCATAATCATCTCTCTTGTGAGACCCCACCTGGAATAATGTGTTCAGGGCTGGCGCCCCCGACTTAAGAAGGACATGGACCTGCTGGAGTGAGTCCGGGGGAGGGCCACGAAGGTGATCAGAGGGCTGGAGCACCTCTCCTATAAAGACAGGCTGAGAGATTTGGGGTTGTTCAGCCTGAAGAGAAGGTTCTGGGGAGACCTGATAGCAGCCTTCTAGTACCTGAAGGCACAAGAAAGCTGGAGAGGGACTTTTTACAAGGGCATGTCATGATAGGACAAGGAGTAATGGCTTTAAACCATTACAAAGAGGGTAGATTAAGACTAGATATAAGGAAGAAATTTTTGACAATGAGGGTGGTGAGGCACTGGAACGGGTTGCCCAGAGAAGCTGCGGATGCCCCATCCCTGGAAGTGTTCAAGACCAGGTTGCATGGGGCTTTGAGCAATCTGGTCTAGTGTCCCTGCCCATGGCAGGGGGGTTGGAACTAGATGATCTTTAAGGTCCCTTCCAAACCAGATCATTCTATGATTCTATGAATTAGTATAGAAAAAATATAAGTTCATTAAATAGATTTAAATATTAAAATATATTTAAATATTTTAATATAAGTTCATTAAATATATTCACTTCAGGATATGGTTTAGTGGGCATGGTGGTGTTGGGTTCATGGCTGGACTTGATGATCTTAAAGGTCTTCTCCAACCTTAATGATTCTGTGGTTTCTGAAACCTGTATGAAGACCAATATGGACAAAGAGCCTAATTAAGTCACCTTCCATGTCAGTACACATTCTAAGTCATTCTAAACCCATCTACTGATCCCCTACAAAAAATATATTGTCTACATAATGAAATAGTCTGACAAGCTATTCCCATTTCCTTCTGAAACTAATTATGGTTTTCTGTTACCATACAGTACCGAGGGACATGAAGAAGGTGGAGAGTTTAACTTTAGTGCTCTACTGAAAAAGAGGTGAGTAAAAATCCATAGACTTGGAGAAATAAAGTAACCAGCTTCTGTTGATCAACTCTGAAAACACTAAAACTAGAATAAGTAAAAGTTTCATAAATTCAGAATCCTCATCATTTTCCTAAAGCAGCTCTAACTGGAAAAAGGATGACAGGTAATTATAGCAGCTTCCTCAAATACTCAGCATTTGCTGCATTTTTGCTAGGCTTATACTGGAAGAAAAGAAAAGAAAAAAAAAAAAGATTGATCTTTCCTAAGATGGAGAAAGCCAGGATTAGGGTAATTACATGCTTCCACCAGCAGTTTTCATTTAAAAAAAACAACAAAACACAACAGTTTACAATACCTGTCTATAATGCTGCCTTATTAAGAATTTTCTGTCTTAAGTTTTCAGAATACTTCGCATCAGAGAGCTGGGAGGACAAGTTAAAATGTTACTATTACACTATACAATAATACGTTATATATTATAAGCTATTACTTATACATACAAAAATAGATTCTATGTTGTATAAATATTATATAAATACCTTTTACTCTTCCAATTCTAATTCTTATTCTTGCTTCTACTTTTACTTTTTTGGGTGGAATTTCCTCTCCCATTCTCATCCTTCCTTGCCGCATCTGTTTTCATACCCTGTCTACCTATGGATTTCTCTTTTTACCACCATCTTAATCTGGATATTCTGAATTCCGTTGTTGCCAACAGAGAGTAAGATTTCTATTTCACTGTATTATAAATGCATGAGTCAAGCTGAATGTAAGAACGATTTGAAATACTGCATGCATCTTTATCTTTCTTATGTAAGGAGCATGACAAAAATTAGATAATATGAAAGAAAATTATCAGACACCGATTTCTGAGACAGAAATGCTTTTAAAGACTTGGTAGAAGAGTAGACCATTCAATACAAATCAATATATTTCTCTGAACATCCTTTGGTTTTCACAATCACTTTCTTTTATAAGTAGTTTTAAATTGTCCTTGAGTTTACAGATTTCCTCAATAGCGTGCTGCTTTAAATTGCTATTGTCGTAGAAATTAAAAACAGAAAAATCATTTGCATAATATGCCTGTGGGTGCCTCTCGAATATGCGCTGAAGTTTTGTTCCATCCATCCTTAAACATGTTAACTGAATGTATTACTGAAGTCATTTATTCCATAAATGTACAGGCTTCTCTATTACAAAACATTTCTTTTTATTCCAAGTAAATTATTCCATTTCTCATTATCATTCCATTACTCCAAGTATGCTTTTTTCTGTTTATGGCTCCTGGCCGCTCACTCTGTCTTTCCAGCTCCTGAAGTTACTATAAACACTTGTCTCCAGTCATGTCTTACAAATCTAAACTTACTCAGTTTAAGTTTTCAGTCAACTACTTGGATGAACGTTGTGAATCTGTGTTCAGCCTCTGCTCAGGTGTTGGTGTCACTTTATATAAAAAGTGTTTTATTTTCACAACGGGTACAGGATCATATAGACATCTGAAGTAGCTTGATTATGGAAGGCAATAAAGCCACAACAGGCTCATGTTTCACCCAGGTTAAGTCACCCAAATTTCAGTGGGGCAAACAAGGTCACATAGGTATACAAAGCCCTGTATTATGCAATGTATCCAACTAGAACGGAATTCCGGCTTTGCAGTAACACTACAGCCAGAACTCTCGAGGGGGCCAGCTAGACAAGACAGAAAGTACACCTATCAAGCTTTCCATAGCTGACATCGATATCAAAGTTTCTAGTTTCATCATGAACCCCAGAGAACTCTGCATTAGAATTTTTTTGTAATTCTAAAGTAGGGAAAATAGGCTTTCTGAAAAATGGCAGTAATTGAAACTGTACGGGTTTGAGAGCTCCAATAGAGTAGTTGTACACACATTCTAACTTCTATAGAAAGTGTAAGGCCAAAAAGAATAGTTGATGTCTTTTTAAAAATTTCAGATAAATGGAGACCAACATGAAAATATTTGCATAATTTCATAGAGTGACTCCAGCTGGAATGAAGTGCTAAGTACTGTGAGTCCCTTTCCTATTGCCTTTCCCTTCTGTTTTCATAATTAGCTTCGAGCAGTGATAGAACTCTAAAAAGCAGTGAAACTCTCCAGTATTTCCAGAAATGTTCAATCTGTAGATTTAGCTATTCACTATTTGTTAGACTAGAAATATAATTCATTAAAAGAAGCTTGTAATTTCACTGCATTTTATCAGTGTTTTTGACCTTTCTTGACTTACAAATCTCTGTTTAGTGAATTTAAGCATAATGATAAATTCACTGCTCCTAGTTGTTTTTCACAGCCACTTTAGAAGTAATTTCTGGATCCTTCAGGCTTTGCACACCGCAGGCTGAAGACCACTCCTACATTAATGAGAACAAATAGGCATAAAAACTCATCATGGAATGAAAGTGTTCTCCATTAAAATAGAATAGGAAAAGGGACCTCATGCTTGAAGAACTCCCAAGAGCTATGCAGATTCAAATAGAATTGAAGAATATTCTTTTACCACTCCTGCTTTGTCCCACCTAATTTACAAGTGCCCCTCAATCCGGAGGTAATGAACATTCCTGTTATAATAAAGGGAGCTTCGTTTAATACTGTATCTCCTATCACTGTAATTTAATTAACTGGTGTTGACATACAGATGTCATGGGCCAAGGAGAGGTTATTGGGAAGAGGAAGGGAACAGCTGTCACAGAACTATTAAATGGGATAGTCAGCAGAGACCTTGAAGGAGGTGACAGCTGACAGAGTCCAATCAGTTGACAGTAATGGGATAGGAAGGAACCATCTCTGGGATGTACAAAACTATTTTTAACCCCTCCACATATGTTTAAAACATATCAGCTGCATATTCCATTTACAGCACGTTCACTAAGCTGCTTCTTAATGCCCCCAAGTGCATAGTTAACCTATGAGGTGATCACGCTGAATACGGATCCCCAACATCAGGGAGAGTAGCGTAAGGGTGGGAGAAATTTCAGGAGTCCAAGTGCTCTACTACTTTTTGTTCACTGCTGAGTTCCTGTTGGTAGTGGAAGAGTACAACCTAATTGTGGAAACTCTGTGTCTTTATGGGATCAAAGGGAATGTTTTAACAAATACAAAATGATGAAAAGGAGTACGGGGATGGGGAAAACTTTGCACAGAGGCAGAGAAAGAGATTTTTTTCTTTTCTTTTTCACTGCTCATTTAAATACTACACAAATTACAACCTTTAGCTTTTACTACCATTTTACATGCAACTTACAAGCCTTTCCCTGTAATGAGAAAATATTAGTATTTCCAGGGAAGAGACTATATTCTTGCTTATGGTCAAATTTCTTGTATTTCAGCTTGCGTGCACCAAAACACTATTGCCAGATATAACAATGGGATGACACTGAGTAACGGAAACGCTAAAGCAAAAATTAAGGACGTTTCCTCAATAGTGAGATATACTAGACTGTGGAATTGCTTCCAAACTGGAAGATTTTTCTTATGATGTATTTAAAAATAACCCACACAAAATATTTTTGAAAACTCCATGAATAATCCTGTCTGCAAATTTTCAGGTAAAGGTGTGTATACAGATGAACATATAAACAGGTAGATAGACAGACAGGCCACCAATATTTATATAATGCCTGAGGGAAAACAATAACATTTGAATCTGTTAAGTCTTTCTTATTTCCTATGATTTTATATTTCCTTTTGAGATACACTTTGCTCCACAGAACATTTATTGTACTAGTACAAAGAACTCAGCATGTATTAGAAATTTTATATATTCCTAGTTTTATGTACTTATATATCTATACCAATTTGCATGTATTTAGAAATATTTTAAAGTTCTTCATTGATGTGGTTAGGGCAACTAACCCAAGAACCGCTTATGCCAAAAAAAAAAATTCTTAGTCTATTTGGAAAATCAGTTCAATTTTCCTGCCTTCTGCTAGGAAAAACTGCAAACCATTTGTAGCTGTCCCAGACTAAATGATAGATATATAGGCAAGAGGAATCCTGATTAAATTTGTGGGTGATGTTGATGCACTGTTACGACAAAGCAAAAACTCAGTAGGCTGCAGTTATGGCAAGGAGTCCAAACTTCAGATACACTTATCATCAATACAATGAGTGCTAGTGAGGGCTTAGTGAGTGCTAAACCACTCCAGAGATATAAGATATTGCACGCCATATTTCAGATCAAACTCGCTGAGTTGAAATCCTCTTCTCTTGCTTCCCTTCTGTTCAAGAGCTACAAGGGTGCTGGAAATCCCAAGCCTGGGCTGCAGTACTTTAATAAACATAGCGCTCTCGTTAAAAGCAAGCCTTTTGGGGGCAATGAAAGGAGTATCAGAAATGTGTGGTTATATATTTGCTGTCCAGACTGACTACTGTCATGCTTTTTAAGTAGTAATATCTCTCACAGACTAATGGGACTGTTCTTTTCCTGAAAAAAAAAGGAAATACGCCCAATAATTCTCCACTTTTCTCTGCATTACCTGCTGCATAACTTGTCTGCTTGTTGGGTTTTACCGCCGAACATGGCTTCGTTATAAGGGTGTGTTGTCCTGCACTGGAATCTGCTTGGTCCTGGTGATGTCAGAAACAACAGCCAGAGGAAGTTCCTTTTCCTAAAGAAATTTTCCAGAAAATGTTACTTCTTTCATCCTTCCTCTGTTTACCAAAATGCAAACCAGGACAGGCAACAACCCCATGACAACAGGGCAAAGTAGAGCTATTTGCTTCCCTGTAAGGCTAGCAACCATAATTAGAAACGAGCAGAAGTGCTTACACTTATAGTATAAATTGCAGTGGAACTGTACAAAGCGTGTGAGTGAGTTTGGTTTCAATAGGGAACAGCACTTTTCTTAAGTCTATTTCAGAGATTTTGCATGAGCTCCTTCATCTCCTTGCTACTGACGTACCGGCATGTTCTGCTAAAGGTGATGACACTCATGGTTCTTTTGTATTAACACGTGATGCCCTCTTTCTTGCCCTTCGGGATGCTCCATGTTTTTCCAAACTGTTCTCTGCATCATTCTGGAGTACAGCAGCTTCTTGCGTTCGGCAAATCGGTAAGGTTACGCCATTTTTTTTTCTGTTTATGGTCTTTTAAAGAAAAAATACAATGACAGAAAAAGAACACCTTTCCCAAAGCCAGACAACCAAATTTTCACTTGGTTTTGCGAGACCAAACATTCATTCTTCCATAATCACTAGTTCTTTGGTTAAACTATAAAATAAGTAGCCCATTGTAAACATTGTCTCGTTTGCCACTACTCACCAGTCTGTGTGTCTTTATGTTTTATAGATTGCTACAGCCAACAATTGACTTTAGAATAGATGAAAAATATTTTAATGATCTATGTTTCATTTTAATGAAAGGAAAAAAAGTCCTGAGAAAAGAGGTCTTGATTCTTATTACCATAAACCAACTGCTTTGTTTCTAAGGCATTCTCAGGCTATCAGTTCAGTTCCTTGCTTTGCCACATGTTTTGTGTATGACCACGACAGGAAAACAAGTCTCCTTGTGTTTCCATTACCCATGGCTAAAGGGAAGTTAATATTTATTTGCTTTCGCTATTAGAAAGTAAACCCTTCAGGAGAGTGATTGGATTTTAATCACTGTATATATAAATATGCGTAAAACTAGTCACCAGTTTTATTTCTTTAATTTAGGTAATAATACAGTAAAAATTTAGACTGCTAAATTTTTTATTAAGAAATGGCTTCATCAAGCCGATATGTAGCTTGCCAAGCCTATGGCTGCTTTTAAATCCTCTCAACAGTGGCGTTCAGATACTCTAATCCCTTTCTGCAGAGGTGAAGCAAAATCTGAATCACAATCTGATGTTGATGTCTGGGAAATCCTGAGGAAAGCTCCTCCTTCAGAATATGAGAAAATTGCTTTTCAGTATGGTATCACAGATTTGCGTGGGATGCTGAAACGCCTCAAACGCATAAAGAAGGAAGAGAAAAAAAGTACAGGTTGGTGAAGCTGTATTTGTGCCAAATGTATGTGTTCATATCTTCTTCTCTGGGAGTTCTTCGAACTGGACAGCAGCCAGATACAAGAGCAGGAGAAATAGGAGTTTCCTATTCCAACTCTTACACAGTCTTTACACGTGAAATGCTGATTACCAAAGATTAAAGCTGTGCCCAAAGCTCTGAGCTACCTTGTCCTGAAACTCTGGGTATTCTGAACCTGTTCATTTCACTAGTTTCTTCTGCTCTGCCCCTTACCTTCCCCCGAACGTAAAACAACGGTACCCCCTACTTCTCCCACCCCCAAAACTGGTCAGTACGTCAGGCATCAGTGATACATTAAATGTAAAAAAATAAATTTAATTTCCATTGGGATGATACATTTGGAATTCTTGAGCCTGTTCTAGTCTTGTGAAGTATTAATTACCTAATTTTAACTGATTTGTTTTAAAAGTCTGAAACAGAGAAGGCGAGCTGCCGTTCATTAGTACTGAGAAGATCAGGATCATTTTCATACATGGGCAGATGTAGCTGTGAGTCTATTTAGGATGTGTTGAAGTACATAGTTACATCTGATTTAGAATATTCTACTTGGCTTATTTTAGCTTATATCACATGCTTTTCATCCTATGTTAAGGAAAAACAGAAAACAGAACAGGATGAAGAACAGACAGAAATGGTATAGATGCAAATAGAGATGCAGAAAGTGGGGAAAGTTTAAGAAGATGGTAAACAACAGGAAAGGGAATGAAGATTTATTTTCCTGACAGAGAATGTAAAAAAAAAAAAAAAGTTAAGTATAAAAATTATTAAGATATTCTTTTTTTTTTTTTTAATCATTCTTCATCATAGCATTCCTCAAGAAACTGGATTCAGCTTACCAAGTGGACAAAGGGCAAAAGATTAAATTAATGGTCGAAGTTGCCAATCCAGATGCTGATGTGAAATGGTTGAAGAATGGACAGGAGATCCAAGTGAGCGGCAGGGAAACTTGAAATATAGGAAATCCAAAAAGGAATGAGCTACAGCTTGGACAAAGTGGAAAAACTAGCTTTTATTAGAAAGAAAGGAATAAAATAGGGAGAAATGGGAGCTGAGAAAGCATCTACATGGTGCTTTGGCTCAGGGTCAGTTGGCCGTTCTCATGACTTTCTTTTTCTTCCCTCTGCTCTATGTTTCTACGCGTGGAACTGGATGCTTACATCTACCTACATAGCAAGTAAGTCCTCAAATTATATTCTGATCTTTACATGTATACCCAGGGTTCAAAATTACTTTCTCATGATATAGGATATACTTCAGTGTAGCTTATTTGGAAAACCAATTTCCAGCGATTTTGTGCTGAAGCCATGACAAAGCATTTTAAAGGTAGCCGGGTCTGTTGTATGGCTAGATGGTAGAAAAGTATCCAACACCATTCGCAGGAGTTTCCGTATCTCATACTTGTGTGAAGATGTCTCCGTAATTTCCTACGCTAGTTTTTCAAACATTACTGCTGTCGGCTGCACCAGGACAGGGATACAGGGCTTGAGTCTTAACAAACCTCACCACTGATGTCAGAAAAAAAGTAGGAAATTTTTTCTTTGTCAGGCAGGGGAAGACAGTGCCTGGGTCCAAAAGAGTTACTCTCTGATAATTACATGTAGATTGTCTTTTCAGATATATTTTTGAGGCCGTTGGGAATAAGAGAATACTGACCATAAACCACTGCTCTCTGGCGGACGATGCAGCGTATGAATGTGTGGTAGGGGAGGAGAAGAGCTTCACAGAGTTATTTGTAAAAGGTGAGCAATGGTAGCAAAAGGAAAGAGATCTCCCATAACATTTAACATCAATTTACTGTCACCTTTTCTGCTCTCAGATTAGTTCATCTCATAGGAAAGGAAATTCTCAAACATATGAACAAATTCTGACATCTATTGAAGTAGATATTTCTCTTACAGTTAAATGAAGGAAAATTTTCCCTATAGCTGCAACTGAGAATGCACAGGAAAACTGCACCGTAATAATTCTCATTTGGAAAGAAATTTACATCTGCACAACAATAGGGCTAGAAGCATACTTTAAAAATTTGAGCCCACTCAAGATAAACACGTGCCTCAAGCTCTACAAGCGGATGAAGTAGTACAGAAAACTAATGCCTTCAGTTTAGAATTTCAGAACATATCTGAAACCTGATTAAAGCTGTGTTTGTGTTCTGTCTCATGAAGCAAAAACCAAAAAGTCATTTGATCATATTGATAATGTGATCAATTGTAGTAAATTTTAAGTTCCGACACAGAGAGCATCACCATCTATTTGGCCAGGGGTTCCTCCCACGGCGTGCGGAGTGGTGAAATCTACCTCTGCTCTTCCGTCTTTCAGAATATCGTTTTAATAAAAGTCTCTTCATTTACAGAACCTCCAATTCTGATCACTCGCCCGCTGGAGGACCAGATGGTGATGGTTGGAGAGAGAGTGGAGTTTGAGTGTGAAGTGTCTGAGGAAGGAGCTACTGTGAAATGGTAAGGGAATAGAAAAAGGAAAAAAACAAACAACATGAAACCATATCCCTCCGTGGGACATTCTAGGACCAGTGTTTGTGGACAAGAGTTGTGGAATAAAAAGAAAGAAGGCATCCTACATAATTGCTTCCAGGAAAAGATTGATCCTCCTATATGTCAAACACTGAGGAGGAACTGAGAAGCCAGAATATCACAGAAAACTGATTAAGTATAGCTACTTTATAGCGTCTCTAGACTGTACTGAGCTGTTAGCTTAAAAGTTTTCTAAACACTTGACCATAATGTCTAACTATTGCCCAGACTAATCAGATCTGTATTGTGATGAGTTTGCTGTACTTTGTGGAATCTTCTGGTCTTCTCAACTGCAGCGAGGTGAGGTTTTTAAGTATTTTTTCTTAGATAAAAGCTAGTGCCTCTTGAGACAGAGAGGCAAGGTCATTGACTTTAACATACCTGTCGTGGAGACCCTGCAAAGCCAGTCATTATGCATATGCAGCCAGCAGGATTAAGATGACAAACGTTTAGACCATAGAGTCCATTTTTTGTTGGGCATTCCAGCTGAGCGGGAGCTGGAAGGTTCACGCTGCTTGAGCAGGCAGTGCTCACATACCAGGTCTTAACGCACACTGTTCTCACTTCATTTCTCTACCAGATGAAATTCTCGTGCGCTTGTTAACAGCTTCAGGCACATGGTTATCAACTGTTCCCACAATGCCCATGACATTCCTGGAAAGTGACAACCACTCATCTGCTCTCCCAAAGGAAGGAACTGAGAATTTAAAGAGAGCCCAAGAGCTAGTCCAGCGTATGCGTCACACTATTAAAGCCACATGCACGGGCACGCACACGCTATTGTTCAGGAACTGCTTACAGATGCCTGGTCACAAGAGATGGGGACATCCAGATCTGTCCCTCTCAGAGCACAGTGCAGCTGCCACGCTTTGATCCTCTGCCTTTGAACAACTCCCATACATCTTGCAGAGCTGGTATCTGTGGGATGGGCATTTGGTGTGACAAGGACAAAGCAGCAGCTGCCTCAGCCTGAAAGGCAGCAAGTGGTCAGAGAAACTCTTCAAATCATAGCAACAGAAAACTGAGCAGTTAGACATTTACACTGTATTTTACTGGTTTTATTATGTGAGACTCAGTCAACGCTCTTCAGCAACAAAGGGAGCATTTTGGACAATGGAGAGACGTGTGCAGGGAAAACATGAAACACAGTATGGAGAAGGAGTTCCAGTTTTATGGCTCATTAGGGAAATGCTCAACAGTTTAAGCCACTAACTCAGGGCACCTGCTATAGCTCTTGCACCCTTTAAACCTGGGACATGAAGTCACAAGCACATGAACAAAAGCAGTTATGTGACTTGCACAAGACAGAGATAAGGCTTACAGCCTCTTAGGCATGGCCATCAGAGTAGGGCTTGGAGAACTCATTATGTGGGTCTCTTCATTCTAATCAGGAAAGAATGTTCTCTTGATCACCCAGAAAGGTCTCACATTATTATTATGATAATGATTACCTACATGAGTGGTATCTCAGAAGACATTAACCAAGTTATCCTTAGAATCTAAAGAGGAAATAGGAAATAATTTCCAGACAGAGAAAAGAGGCATCAAGTGGCAAACTTGAGACCAGATATTTGATCTTGCAGATGTTCAGGACTTGGATAGACTAAACCATAGCTGACCTACCCATTATTGCACTAGTTCTGCTTCAAGTGTGAGGTTGGACCAGATGACCCACAGTGGTCTTTAAACGCACACTTCCATGGTTCTATAAAATCCTCCACTTACACTTCAGTATCAACTGATTCTTCTACTTCACGGCTGTAGTTACAAAAGCAAAGCCTATAATATTACTTAATATGAGGTTTTTCACTTTTCACTGCAGCAGTGTATTATATTAAGCCAAATGATATCTGGGAGTTCTTTTTGAGGTTTACAGCTTTATCACCCCACTATTTGTCAGTACTCCCCTCTGCAAACCCTCTGGTCATACCCAGCATCAGCAATGTGCTACTCAGTAAAACAAACACAAATATACTATTCCCTTCCCAGGGTATTTAAGACACTAGGCATTGCAAAGAGTCTATTTTCATTATTTAGACAAGACGTCAAGAGATGTCTTTCTTACCAATGGCTGAATAAGACGTTCAGATGTCTTTCATTAGCCACGTGTCACAACAGATCACCAAAAAATAAATTTAAAAGTTCAGCTTTGGAACACTAGCCACAGTGCATGTGCCTGGTTTTGCCACAGCAGCGTGTTGAACTTTTGGATTACAGTCCATTCTCAGCAGTTCAGCAAAGGTTTACACACAAGTTGTAGGATTCTTGTCTCTGCTTAGAGTTTTGATCATGTGGTTTACTTCAGCAGACTCTAACAGAGGCAAAAGGTTTTCTTGCATTCATCTACCTAGAAATTAGAGCTATAGTGTTTTAATAAGCCCCTAAGTAGCATTTCAATTTGCTATCCTGTAAGCCCATTTGTTAATCTGAATAGTCACTGGTAACAAATAAGGGAAATAACACAAGACAGAAAGAAAACTTTTACTCTATTAAAAGCAATACCTTTTCTATTTCTTTTTCCGCATAAGTCAGTATCAAAGAGAAAAATTGTTTCATTTACAAACTGCAGCAATATTCAAGTAATAATCTAAATATATTCATATAATAATGAAAAATATAAAATGCTACAAAAGGAGTAAATTGAAGAAATTACAAAGTATTTTCTTGTAACCTGTTTATGTTACTTAGGGTTAGGAACAGGACATCTTTAAAATGTCTTAAGTATTTTTATGTGACCTTGACTAAACAGCATGAATCCTCTCTGCTCATTTCCCTTCATGACGACTGGAAATTACAATAATTAAATTTCCTCCCAGGCTGGACGGTGAAGCTTAATTTAGTAATGTCTTAAATATACTGTGGCATCCTTGAATGGAAAGGTCTACTAAATCCAAAATACATCTTCATTTAAATCCATCCTAAAATGTTCTTCTTTTACTGATGCCCACAAACCATGAATTTATAACAATTATAATTCACATCAGAAAAATTAAGGCTTTTAAGTCATTTCCCGGCAAGTCCCGTTTACCTTTATGGTGGCTTTTAAGATAGTAAACTCCCTGCTGGTGAAGTGTGTCTTTGTCTCTGTATCTTCTACAGCATTTAGCATACTTTCATGTTTATCTATAGTGTATAAATAGTAACAATCAAGTAATTCCTTGTGAGTGAACTCTCTTGAACTAGAAGTCAAATACGTAGTGAAAATTAATGGTCAAGGTAGAAGTATTCTGGTTCTGGTTCCACTAACAATTGTGAAATGGTCTCTTTTTTGCTAACTTGAAGTGCTACAAAGATTGGATTTATCTTGTGTCTTCCAATCTCTAGTAACATTGAGCTGACTCTTACTCTCCTCTTCCAACCTTAGAAAAATGACCCAACACTATTTGGCATTACAGGGAAAAGGATGGAATCGAGCTGACACGGGAAGAAACATTCAAATACCGATTCAAGAAAGATGGAAAAAAGCAGTATCTGATTATTAATGAGTCAACCAAGGAGGATAGTGGACACTACACTGTGAAGACCAATGGTGGGGTATCAGTAGCTGAACTAATTGTACAAGGTAGGCACCGGTAATATTACAGAACCAGAGAAGGTGGTAAATGAAACGAGGCTGAAGGTAACTTTCTCCGGGATAGTGCATAGGGGTAGCATAATCCTGATGCCAGGGAAAAAGATGACTTAATAAGGGGCATAAGGTTTGCTAATAAAGACCTCAAGGAGAACTCAGACCTGTGTGCCGGATGTAACAGATACTCTGATAATAACTGGTGCTTAGCTATCGGCCCTGTTAAAGCTCCGCATGCTGTGGATTTCCCTTCATATTTCACCCTTCCACAAACAGCTTGCTCAGCCATAGCCTTTTCTACTCAGTAAATCCACACCAACTGTTTACTTACAGAGCTATGCCGATTTGTTGATGTGTGTATCGATTATTCTCACTATATCAGAGAAAAAGCTGGAAGTTTATCAGAGCATCGCAGACCTGACAGTGAAGGCACGTGACCAGGCAGTCTTCAAGTGTGAAGTTTCCGATGAAAATGTGAAAGGAATCTGGTTGAAAAATGGAAAGGAGGTGGTCCCAGATGAAAGGATAAAGATCTCCCACATTGGCAGGTTAGTCTTGTTTCAGAAGGCAGGTACAGGCTTGGGTATTTGCATTACAGTCTACAGGAACTATTATCTCAGAGGACAGGAATATGAAACAAGACTGTGTCCTGGCTCCAGCTAAAAGGAAAAAAAGTTAAAAACCTTCTCATAGAGAATCAACATACAGTGACAGACTTGCTTTGATAGGCGCGCAGCCTTTCTGCGTTGGTATGTTTTACGTGTATAGCATCAGGGGTACATCAGCAGAATTCATTCTCAGTTTTCATTAGGATTTCATGTTTCCTTGGTACTCAAACAATCTAGAAAATACATTGTTGATAACATTAAAATTAGCAGTAGTGTTTAGACAGATAACACGTATGTATAAAACCCTTCAGAAAAACTAGCGCTTATATTAACACATACAGCTGCGCAATTCTGTGCTCCAGTTTCTCAGCAGTCTAACTACTACTGGAAATGGAGACCAAGGAGATTCAGAAGATACATAAGAATTACACATTAGGCAAAGTCTTCCTTGCTATTCCCTTTCTGTATTCAGTTTTGAATTTGCAGGGATGGAGCATCAATTTTTAGCTTGTTTTTCCAGAATTTATTATAGTCACAATCTGACCAGCTGAAACCAGTCAGCTGTGTTACAACCGCCCTTGTAATGGTAAAGGACTGGACTAAAGCAGAGAAAGTGCTTCCTCTTTTCAGACTAGCCTATGCATCTACCTTGACAAGAAACAGCCATTCATAGACAACATACTGACATGGATTTGCTTGAACACTGGAAGTAGAGCAGTCTACAGCCCTGGTGGATGTTGACTTGATGTTAGGGCAAGGGGAGAAGAAATAGTAATGTCTGTTAATATCCCATAGCCTGCACCTTGTCTCTTGAGATCGCCCTGTTTCTCCCGGAGAGGTAAGGTAAGGGAGCGGAATATGTTTGTTCACATTTCCAGAATCCATAAGCTAACTATTGAGGACGTAACACCAGGTGACGAGGCTGATTATTCCTTCATCCCTCAGGGATTTGCTTACAACCTTTCTGCCAAGCTTCAGTTTTTGGGTAAGTTATCTTAGAATATGTAATAGGAATTTCAGAAGGATAAAAAGATGGCATTAATCATGGTTATACCAGGAAAGAGTATGCAGATACCTCAAAAGAGGCACATTGCTTTTCCCTGTATCTTTGTGTTTACCATTATCACATTGTTTTACAGAGCCTGTTTTCCAGTTTATTGCATTAATCTGTTAATGTATATGCCTTGTGAGGTTTTAATGATGAATAGTTTTAAAATTACTTTTTGGGTACAGATGCTACGTAAATTCTCTTTTCTGACCTTCTATCCCCTCCCTCCTTTTCCTCCCCCAGAGGTCAAGATTGATTTTGTACCAAGAGAAGGTAAGAACAGCAGCCATTATTTATATGTAAGTACACAGGTTTTCAATATCAAAGGAAGCGGGTTTTTTTTCATTTTTAATTAATGTATGAATATTCACTTAATATTCATTTAATGTATGATTTTTTTTTCCATACAGAACACTCAAACTATATTTAAAATTTATTTTCTCTGCATTTGTTATAGAACCTCCCAAAATCCACCTTGACTGTCTGGGCCAATCCCCTGACACTATTGTCGTGGTAGCCGGGAACAAATTGAGATTGGATGTTCCCATATCAGGAGATCCAACACCCACTGTCATCTGGCAGAAAGTAAACAAGGTAATGTGTAACCTGACACAATCTCTGAGGCAAGGAAGTCACAACAGGAAATTTATTTTCTGTCCCAAATCTTACTTTCATTTACAACTCTTAATTACAAGCATTTTCATCTTCCTTTCATTTTTGTTAAACCTCAAAAAAAAAATTTAAATATCTGCAGTGCGGTTATTTGGGATGTAGCTGGTTTTGTGAGTCATCCTGAACTGTTCTTCTGAATTACTGCCTGTTTTTTTATTCCAAAAGAAGGGGCTGAGTATATATGAGCAGACATATGTACATGCAGACAGTGGGATACCACACATATTTATTCTTTTTCTCTGAGATAGGAAGACAAGTAAATGATTCATCCCCATCACCTTCACCTGGTAGGATGGATATGTTCTAGAGATGGCAGCTTCTTTTTTAATCTTTCTCAAGAATTCCACAGTCTGTGAAGAAAACGTCTTAGCAGACCACTGGGGTAAAACTGTATTTGGCGTAATAAAAATAGAGGACGCTTGCTATTTGCCCTCATCAAAGCAATTACAAAACATCAAAGAAAGAATTTAGAAGCTAGACACAAAATGTTAAGTGAGCTTCCTTTCTGGCTATCTCAGAACATTCCAACGCCTCGCCGTCTGTGGGCTCTTGAGCTATAAGTAGCACAAACCACAGAAACACTTTGCATAATATTCTACAGCATCATTACACTTCCCATAGGTGTAGATATACAAAAAATAATATTGCCAATTATATTAATTTCACCAATCTAATATCTTCATGATTCTGCTGCGTTCTTTGTTCTGGTTAGCATATTTAATAATGCTTAAGGCTTTTTTCTGTAATGCAGAATTAGTATGGAAACGAACAAAAAAGCCACTTGTCTCCCTTTTGGGAACCAAGAGAATTTGACTTTCTCATACACCAGTGTCTCTGATAAAATGCTGACTGGGTATCAGACAACCCCTCTATAGTGCTGTCTAAGGTGTGGGGTCTCAACATATGAGTAAAATAAGCCAGTCTTGATTTGAAGGATATATAACATACACTTACTAATGAAATCTTAAACAAACAGGAGCACATCTTCAGAATACACTGATGTGTGTTACAGTCCTGACTATGTTTTTGAGTGTTAAAGCATTTACATCAACTTGCTATCCCATTGTCACAGAAGGAAGTAATCCTTATTTTTGTAGTTAATCAAGATGAGTAACTAGTACCCCAGGACACAGACAGATTCACAACCAGTTATAATTCTATTGCATGAATGTCACGCATTTTTGTTAAGCTGTAAATTTGGTTTTGCTGATTTATCCTTCTCTTAATTCACTGCATCTGATACATGTTTCCATTTCTGCTTTTTACTTTTTTATCAGTTGATTTCCTTCCCAAGTCTGTTTGCTCCCTCACTTTGCTCTTCGCTTTTCTCACACCTCCATATTCAACCCCGCTAACAAATCTATGGACTCTTCTCCTACGTCTTGCAGAAACAACTTTACCGCTCCGCTCAGAAAGACTTAGCTGACTTTCTGTGGTGTCTTTGTTTCTCTAGAAAACTGACCTTGTTCGAAGCAATGACGATTCCATGACTCCCTCAGAAAACAGCAGTGATTTGAACACCGATAGTAAGGTAAGTTCCTTATTATTCACGCTGATATACAAATACGCTTCGTGTTTTCCAGATGAAAGGTCATATTCAGAAGGAAATAAAATTAAAGTCAGTAGACATTAAAAATGGTCAAGTAAATAGCACATCAGGCCCAACATCCGGCCTCACAATGGTAATTACCAAATACTTTGAATGGGCACAAGAGATCTGGCGCGTAATTTTAGAGTAAGAAAGATGCTGATTAAGGAAATCTCTTTCTAATCACCATCACACAGTGGCTGGATTACAAGGAATCAAAGCAGTTTTTTGAAATTTCTTTTTAATATATTTGTAAATGTTTATCCCTTTCCCCCACCACCACTACTAACCTGTAAGCTTCAATAATAACTGCAGGAAAAAAAAGCACAAACTAGGACAAAACCTTACAGGACACAGGGAAATATGACAATGGGTCAAGACAGTGGACTGTGTATGTACAAAACAGTGAAAGAGGATTCATTTTCCAGCAAGTTTCCTTTTTGTCATGAATAACTTTACTTTGTTAGAGTGCAAAATATTTTACATTTATTATGCAACAATAAACCTTTCTCAAGGCTAGGATTCTGCTGTACTAGTCGCTATTCAGGCACATATGTGTTTTAACGGGTGCTGTTCTAAGTCTAAAGATGCATGGGCACATGACGAAGAAAGGAGCGTGTCATAAACGTACAGCAAAGTTGTGGTCATCATGTTTAGAGCTCAGCTCAGAGAAGAGGAGAAAGTTACCCCACACGACATTCTTGAGTGACAGAAATCATGTGGATGCCATTAACAGTTACAAGAAACATTGTACTTTTTTTGTTCAAAATTGCTCAAATTCATGTTATCTGATACCAAATGTAGATACTGTTGATCAAGAATGTTTGTTCAGCCATTTGAATTTCAATTTGCAAACTTTCTTGAATATATACAGTACTCAACTGTTTTCCATAAAACTCTTTACATCGATACTAGCAGCTATCCCAAATAGGAATTTGTGGAAGTACTTAGTAATTTCTTTGAAACGTAACTGGGTATGTGTAACTAGCAATGAATCTTAACAACCTGCAGACTCTCAGAACCAATTTTACCAAATATTATTTATCTGAGCCACTTAGTCTGTATTTTCTCTCTTTTACATACAAAGAGAACTTGAAAAACTTTATAGCTTTTCAATAATTTTTACAATATTCAATGATTTGAAGAATTTCACCAGCTTACACAGAGGCTCATCGGGCTGTCCCTGGCACAACTTACAATAACGTTATCTGTTACTTTCACTCCCCACAGCTTCTGTTTGAATCTGAAGGCAGAGTTCGTGTGGAGATGCATGAAGACCACTGTGTCTTCATCATTGAAGGAGCAGAAAAGGAGGACGAGGGAGTATACAGAGTTATAGTTAAGAATCCAGTGGGAGAAGATACGGCTGATATCACAGTCAAAGTTATTGGTAAGTGAAGGAAGGAAGGAAACAACCAGAGCATGAAAGCATCCTGAGTTCATTGAAACTCACCCTTCTCTAAAACTGAGGCAAGTTCTGGCTCTAGGTTTAGAAAAAAAACACAAAAGGATCATAAAGGCAGGAGTACTATCAATCACAAAATTTGGCAGAAGTCTTTTTTACAGGTAGTTGCTTTCTGTGTGAAACGGTAAGAGAACAACTCCCAGTAGAAATCCATGTATTTCCTTTTTATGTATTTATTTCCCGCTTCAGGTGATCCTATCATTCTATAGATGACATTCGGTTCTGAAGTATATGCTTCATGCTTGTCTAAGAAAAACTTCCTGCCATTTTGTTGTGGTTATCTTATTTGTTATGCTTTTAAGCAAAGATTACTTCATTCTGTAAGCAGTAAATGGTTAATGGAATAAGGAGATATAATGTATCGGATAGAAGATTAACAGATTGCCACTGAGAGTCACAGAAGAGCTAGGGGCAATATGATGTTGAGTCAGTAATTTTTAAAATTTTTTTCATAATATTTAACTTGTTTATACCCTGCCACACATATGACAAAAGGTCAGGTTATAAGCAAACTCAAAAATTATAAAAGAAAATTACTTTCACCTACGGTATTAAAATTTAGAATTCACTGCTTCGGTGAATACTAAATCTCTCTTCATCTTTTATAAATCCTGAATCAAGATATTTACTATAGCTCCAAAATAACAAAATATGAGAGACATGCAGCCATTGTATTCTATATAAAGTTTATTCTAGAGAAAATAGGAAACCCTGGAGCAAACCTCTTTTTTACAGAAGAGAATTACCTTACATTTTTGCAAAAAGTTGATTATGTCTGGGAAGAACAACGGAGCTGAATAATCAATGGTAGTTAAAGGAAAGCCAACCTAACACAGAAGTGTCACGGAGCAGGATTCACTTTAGACTAAGATAATACATTCTCGATTGTATCTACTGTTGCTACCTGACAAAGCTGTATCAGCACGATACAGAAGAGATGTTAAAGAAAAATATTTCATTGACTTGTATACAGAAATTGAGTTTGTAACAACGCTCATTCATTCTCACACTTTCTTCAGATGTTCCTGACCCTCCAGAAGCTCCGAAGATCAGCAACATTGGAGAAGATTACTGTACTGTGCAGTGGCAGCCCCCTAAATATGATGGTGGCCAACCAGTACTTGGTAAGAAGTGCTAAAATACGAAGTCCCCAGCAACCTTGCCTGTGTCTTTTGCTGCTCCTTTAAAATGGCAGAGAGGGATTCTCTATGTTTATTCATCTAGGAAGGCTGACCCTCAGAAACTAACTAACATACCAAACCTTCAAGCTGGTCTAGATTCTGGCCCTTCAATTTTAGGGAGAGGGTGCCCCCTGCCCGCGCTCTTTGGGTCGGAGAAGTATCTCAGCGAGTTACCAAAGCAAAAGAAGATGATACCAAAAATAGTTAAACCTACACGTTCTCGTTCAAGACTGACATTTTAGGTCAGTATACAGGTCTTTGGATTTACCTAGGAATACCGAAATAGATCTGTGGCCACCTCAGTCATCGGCTCCAATCGTCTGCAATCACTGCACTCGTGCAGTACATGTCTCTTTTAGAAAACTACTTCGTAATTCTACTTCATATACAACCGCACACCACAGCTCGCGAAGCGCTTTTCAATCATTTTAATGACCTTAAAATCTGTGCTAAAAACTAGAGGCCAAAGCATTCATACGATACAGGAAATGAGCAGAAGCAATCAAGAATATCACAGATACCATTTTAAGTTCTCTGCAGAGCATGGTGGTTTTTAGGCAAAACTCCCTCTGATCCTCAAAAGGAAAAGAAAATAATGCCATGTCTTGGCCAATTTTAGAGGAAAATTCCTCCGCACTCTGAATCTAGCAGTTTGTTTAATAAAGATTACTGGAGTTTGAGTTTCTTTTCAAAAAAATACACCGAAAACTATATGGACTCCCACGGGGTTGCCAGGGCTGGAAATGTTCTAAAATTCTTTTAACTCCCTGCAAGAGAGGAGTTTGCATTTGCTTTTGGATATTTGGACTTCATTCATTTCCACAAGAACAGAGTAACTTCATTTAACTCAACAGAAGTTATCTGGGCAGGAATAAACAAGATACTACAGGACCAGTCCTTTGTGGTTTCATCCGTCCTGACAGGAAGCAAGCAAGAATTTAACAATTTAAACTATTATGTGCAAGATATGTACCACCAGCCTTCCCATTTCCACAGCCAAACCCCCCTCCTTGGCCATGCAAAGTCCATGATTTGGTTTTGTATCATTTTCAGGACACGTGTTTTGGAAAGTTCTTTTGTCTTCACTGTCAAAGCAATGATTTTGTTAATGTGTCACTGACACTTTGCACTACATGAGGAGGTTTCTTCAGTTAGCACACGACTGCGCTACCAATAGAGCCAGAATAAAATGCCCTGGGGGGAGGGAAGCCAAGATGCAGCACTATCCATTCCAGCAAAGCTTTAAAAGCAAGTTTAAAAGGCGGGGGAAAGAGACACATGCGTTCTTCTCTGTCTTCATATTGTTCAGATGGCATTGTAGGCAGTCTGCTACAGTCTTTGTTAGCTATAGCCAAGAGATACAGAAAGGAAAGTCACACCTCATCTTCACTGTAATGCAAACCTTCCATGGGGTCTCACATACTTTTTCTGTTACTAAAGCAGTATCTTTATCTATCATACGTTCTGTGCATTTGGGGAAATAATCTACTTTACCAAATGTCACCAATAGTACCAGTATTGTCTTTTTACCTCCTTTTTACCTTTTCTTTTTTCCCTTTTTTTTTTTTTTTTGTTTTTTTTTGGGGGGGGGTGTTTTTGTTTTGTTTTGTTTTAAATTGCAATTCTGGTATGCCACAGTGAAGAAGCGTCTCAGTTCTGACAGGAAGATATGCCTATCTAAAATGGCAAAAAAACAGCAACTGAGTTGCTGAAACTTCTCTCAGTCTCACTGACCCTGGTGAAGAGAGAAAAAAGCAGGAACACCTCAAAGGAACCATAGGTTCTTTGCTTACAGCATTTAACCCTGTTTAAAAGCTACTGAAAATAAGCATGCCAGAAGTAACTCCATACATTACAAGTGATGATACAACCTGTCCGCTGAAAGGTACTTCCACCACTCAGTGCCCAAAGCATTCTGTAGACTCCCAGGCTCTTCTGGCAGTTCACCGTGGACGGGAGAGGCTGCTGCTGCAGGATGTCTGTGCCCGCAACGTGCTAGCAAACGTGCCGTTCTCCATCTCCCGTCAGACGCTGCAGGTGGGAACCATGCTGCCCCGGTACACCAAAGGGACATGGGCAGGTCTGAGAGCCACAACCTTTGTGAGCAGCGGGGGTTGAATCACTGACCTACACAGCTCAGTTCATAAGCCTTTACAGCGTCTCGGCTATAGAGCTACGCTACTGCAGCCGGCCGCTGTTACAGACATACCCTCTGCAGGCTGTGGGTAGGAACAGGCAGACGATACATACAAACACACGGTATGTGTAAATCACTGTGTAGCGTATTTTCTGATTATTCATTCCCAAAAATCTGTTTAAAAGGAGTCTCAGTGCATCACATCCAGGCATACTGTCTGCAACACGGAGAAGCAGCAGAAATTTAATATAGCTAGATGGAAAGAAACGGTTGATAACTCCTTTGTAGCAGGTCACCGGAAAACGATTTGTAGAAATGTTCATAAACATTCCATCCTCCATATTAAACATCAAGAATCACAGATTCCATTCCCAGTTTTGGAAAATGAGAAGTTTATCTTTTAAGCTGATGACCGAGCCTGACTTAGTCATTCTGAAAAATGGAACAGTGGTGCGGGAAAGGCTGCGCACGCTGCGGGGGAGATGTGCTGAAGACTGGATTCTGGGCATACAGAGTACATGGAAGCTATGCTACAGATTTGTTCTGCAGCACATCCAGCTCTCTTGCTTCTCTGTTCCAGTTACAGGGTCACTTTCCTTCCAAAGGGAATCGGAGCACGTAAAACGGTGCGTGGCCAGGACTCACTCCACTACAGGGCTGAAGCGGAGCTGGATCTGCACTGTCTGGGAAGCACTCCGCAATTCCACCATTTAGCAATGGACACAGGGATCTAACACATTCTTTGATAAATCATTTAAAAAAAAAAAAAAAGGAAGTGTCAAACTGTTCCTCCAACTACTTTTTTGCTTTAGGATTTATGCTGTTAGTCAAGATTAGTGAATTGCAGCAGAATATAAGAAATTATTCTTTTAACTCTATGTCTCAACTTACACATTTCAAGGCAATTTCTCCTTCACTGAAGGGGCTTTCTGTTGACCTGCTGTGTCTTGTGCTTTTCTCTGCCATTAGGAGTGAATGACCGCATTCCTACCAGGAAGGATTTACCATTTAAACCAGCTCTGATAGCCTCTCTGTTTTGCATACATCTAAATACCTTAATAGCAGTGTATAGAACGTAAAATGTGCTTAAAGCCTAATACCAGACAGACAATTCTAAATAACTGCTACTCTGAAAAGTGTAATTGCTCAGGCAAGAATGTGAGATAGAAGGAAAGTAATACAAAAAGAAACTGCAGAAAAATACTAAAGCGTCACACAATTAAGTTATATCCAATAATTCTGAACCACATTTGGCTCTTTTATGCCATAGAGGGGAAAAAAAAGAAGCTAATTTTCTTTTTTCCGGCATGTCAGATAATAATTTGCAGTTCTTTTGCATCATAAGAGTTATCCTTTCCAGGCTATATTTTAGAGAGAAAGAAGAAGAAGAGTTATCGATGGATGAGACTGAACTTTGACCTTTTAAAAGAGCTAACCTACGAAGCCAAGCGAATGATTGAAGGAGTAGTTTATGAGATGCGGATTTATGCTGTGAATTCTATCGGCATGTCCCGGCCGAGCCCTGCCTCGCAACCCTTCATGCCAATTGGTGAGTTTTACCAACCAACCTATCAAGGCTGTCAACCATCTCTATATTCTATATTTAATCAACCTTTTCCTTTGTAATCTTCCTCTTCTCTATCTCTCATTCCTGTTCCTGAGAAGCACAGAGGTTCCGGTTTCACGAAATTGCTGATGAATTTTTAGTTGTTATAATTAGAAGTGTCAGAGTCAAGCTGGATCTGGAAAGGAGGAGAACTAATTGATAGAAATTTCCCTCTCAGCTTCTCCCATTCCCTTACGGGTGCAAATATCACAGTATCCCACCCAGTACTCCCTTAATCCTGGCCCTCTCCACAGCTAAAAGATAGCTGATTAAGAAAATATTTGAGGAATGATTTTCTATAAATAATCCTTCCCAGCACAGCAGTGCAGTGTCTCCTGCAGTCCCTGAGGAAGGAGCAAACTAAAGGAGTCCTCAGGAAGCCTGTCCGCTGAGAGCTTTAGAAAGAAGACCCACAGAAATACAAATAGCTAGAGATTAAAATGACTAGAGTTGCTAAATCTACAAATATCAGCGAAGGGGGACAGCCTGCTGAAGGAGATAATGTAAAAGCAGATGATGCAGTGAAGGGGTCAGAAGGAAAGGACGAACTGCAAGAAGGGTCTCTTAATTCTGGATTTCAAACACACAACGGCTGGTCTGCAACAAAAGAGGGCAAACGAAAACCATCAAGCGGAGCCACTGAAAAAAAAGGTCCAAAGTTTTCATGGGATAGGCAGAGTTTTACTTGATTAAGGATAAAGTTCACACTTACTGCTTCAGAGAAGAGGTTTGGGGTTTTGATCGTGTATTGTGTGGTTGCGTATGCTCTCAACTGCCTTTGCCTCCTGTGTGCTGTTCACAGTCCTTGCTGCCATTTGACTATGAAAAATTTTGACACAGCTGCAGAAAGGAAACTGGGTGATTTTTTATTTTTTTTTTTTTTTTTACAATCGCTTTGGGAACCAAGATCAATTTCAATCAGTTGCACAATTTATAAACGTGTATTTAACTTACCTATATATGAAATATTTCTAATATGTAAAACCTGTTATGTATATTCGGAAGATGTTCAATTTATGTATGCCAAACACCCATTTCTTTAACATGATTGCCCTTATGCCATGTATACTAAATTTTATGTTCCAGCACTCTAAATGTTGTTTTGAAAATTTATCTTTCTGTTTGCTTTTTGGAATCAATGATTTCACAGTAGCATTTGTGTGTATTTCGGCTTCTCCAGTAAGGGCTTTTCTTGACTGTTTTTTAATTAGTAGACAACCGTCATGCTTAGGATGACTGAATTTAGCTAAAAGTCTTTCTGAGCTATGGATTTAAAAAGAGCCATTACACTCCTGTTCTGAAAAGATATGAAACAGCTATATCTAGCTGAAGTGAAAAATTTTCAGCCCCAAAATATTTTCCTCAGGCATGTCTTTATTCAAATGTGCAAATCAGAACTAGCATTTCTGTAAACATGTAGTCATAACTTTCAGTCATTTTCTCCACTGTTAGAGGAAAATGAGTGAAGTCCAATTTAGCCACTGATGAATTTGGTCCTCTGACTGTGAATTTTGTCTAATTACAATCAGGCTGTACGTACAGCATACAAATTGTATGCGTTTTTATTTCTAAACTTTTCTGCAGTCTTCTGCTGACAATTTGCCTCCCTCTACAACTCTTCTTTTTTCATTGGCTTTTACTCATTCGGGAGTATATATGAATAGGAATAACTATCTTAACCTCTCGTTCCCTTCCCTGTTATAGGAATCTTGTGCTGCACTTCTATTAAATGAAGTATTAGGTGTTACATTTTACAACCGAGCTCCAGCTATATATATTTTGTTAAAACAAATAGTGGTATTCGATTCAGCTCCTTCTATAGCCTTTGAATTCACACAGTTATATTGCCATTTCTCAGAATTTACTTCTACGTATTTCCTTATAGCTCCTCCAAGTGAGCCAACCCACTTTACAGTGGAAGATGTTTCTGACAGCACCGTTGCCCTGAAGTGGAGACCCCCTGAGCGGATTGGAGCCGGGGGATTAGATGGTTATATTGTGGAATACTGCAAAGATGGATGTAAGTAAGCATGAGTACTAGGCAGCAGCAACTGAACGTTATTAAAATACTACAATTGCAATAGCTTCACTGCAACATTCCAATAAAATAACCACATCCAGTACCATTAAATTTGAACTCTAATCTATGACTAACGTCCTCGCCAACCATCTTACCACGACATGACCGTAAAACCGTGAAAGTCAACCTCAATCATAATTTCATCTGCACAATCAGCATAAACTTTAATACGGAAGAGTACTACAAAAATACCAGTGCTGCTCTGTAGTGGCTATTATACTTTTGTAGCATTGACGAATTGCATATTCCTTAAAACCATTATAATATCATGCCTGTAAGAACATCAGTCAAACTTTCAAGTAACTATTACCTTATCTTATTTAATACTTGTGTGGTCTGATAATAAAAGAGTATAACTGCACCATATCTACAATACTCAATTTACTGCGATGCTACAACATAATATTTATGTCATAAAAATCAAATTAAAAAAAAAATTATAGTCACTTCACTCATGAAATTTTCTCTGACACTTGGCTCAATTGCCGTATAACCTAAACCAGGGTTTTTACAGGGTATAATTCATCCAGAAGTAATTTATAGTCTTTAATGAGATATCATCATGGAATTACCAGAATCACTATTTCATTGTCATAGAAGAATGATTTTATCAGTCATATTTCTGTGTCATTAGAATACATAGGGAAACCCTAAAAATTCTGTTCTAGAGTGTCAACTGAGAAGTGAATAGTAAATTCCAACAGTTATGTGCTCTCTTATTGTTTTCAGCATATGAGGCTCTCATGAATCTGTTTGAACACCCACAGGAGATATACTTATTTCAAGAAAAAAAATAAATTAAGGATTCACTTTCTTGCTAAAAATATTTCCAAAATTCTCTCCCCCACCTCCTGCTAATGAAAATAAAAGTAGAGGAGCCCCACAGCTCTAAGGTCTATAAAACAGAATGCCAAAGGAACTACCCAAAAATGATTCCTTTACCCCTAGCTATTTTGAACAAACAAAAGTGTATATATTTCTTAACTCCATGTGTAAACACATCTTCTAGATCCAGAGTTCTTTTTCGAGCTTAGTTTATTCCCTTTAAGTGTGGTATTGCATGTTAAATTCATTTTACCCTAACACAAACTTACTTTCAACTCTAGACAAGGCATCAGTTTGGAAAAATAGTTTATTATTACGATATACAAATCCTGTACTTGCAGCTACAGAATGGATTCCAGCTCTTCCTGGCCTAACTGAGCGCACCTCTGCACTGATTAAAGACCTGGTCACGGGGGACAAACTCCATTTCCGTATAAAAGCTATAAACTTGGCTGGTGAGAGTGGAGCAGCAATAATCAAAGAGCCCGTTACTGTTCAAGAGATCCTGCGTGAGTATCTAGACTGAATAGATCTTATTAATTTATTTTCTCTGGTCAAAATCCTGTTCATGTACACATGCAGAAAAACTCCGAGACTGGCAAGCCTGTGCTGCCTTCTGAGAGTAACACCCAAACAGCTCTTTGACTTTGACTAGGTGCCCAATATCTTCTGATTCTGAGAACATTACTATACTGGCCAGGCCTTATATTTCTAAAGCATAGCTCTTGAAACAAAATCCTACTTCTTACTTTCAAAATACGGACATTTCGCCTCTCGTAATGGCACTGTCAGCATTTGAGACACATTTCTTAATATTTAGCTCTTTCCTGGAAAAGCTGTTTTATTACTGCAAAATTCGTGTTGGCTACAGCAAGAGATCTATTTAAAAGCAGTTATCTGTACTTGATTGTCCTAGGTTATTAATTAACACCCTGTGTATCACCCAACAGCAGTAGATTATAATTCATTTGACTGGAGTCCAAAAGATATCAAGAGCTGCTAATAGTGGATTCCTCAACCTTGACTCACACACCGTGTCTGCCAGAGTCTCAGGGACAGGAAAACGACTCAGTGTAAATGAAACGAAGTTGTAGTGCATCTCAAAACTAAATGGACATGAAGACGGATACTCCAACTGTATGTTAAGAAATTCTTTCTGTAAATGACTAGGAAAAGAATAAGGAACACATAAAGAACATAGAAAGCTTTCCAGTGAGGTAGAGGAAAGCAGGGACAAGATGAAAAAACATGCACTAAGGTCCTCTTTTTGTTAGTGAAAAGTAAGCTGCTACAATAAGACTCCAGTCCTTCCACCGCAAAGAGCGAGCTATAACTGAATGACTGTAGAAAGGTAAAGGAAATCCATCGATTGCTCTGCTTTCTGGGTAAGTCCATAAGTATCTCCAAATGAGAAATTACAAGGAGCTGCACTATCAATACAGCAATAGATTAATCACAGTCTGTAATCACTCTTTTACTCCACTACACCCTTTGTTCCATCCCTTCTACTGAACTGATAAAGTTCTCCAGAGAAACAAAGTCCACATAGAAGGCTCACATCCAGCGGAAGTGACCCACACCTGGCATTTCACATGTGACAGTTTTACAAATCCTGCTGTCATTGAAACCTGCTCAGTTGTAAATATATAACTGAGATTTGCTACTAAATCTGTATCCAGCAGTCAAACACATTTGAAAATACTTAGAGAATTAACTACTCCCCAACTGTATACACAGTGTTTGCACAATTTCCTTATGCTTACAAGTATCCAAGCCTTTCTTCTTTGGTGTTTTGTCTTATTTGTGCTATAAGTAATATTTCAAATTATTAAAACCTTTATATTTATGTCATAATGCTTAACCGCAGAGCGTCCCAAAATCTGGTTGCCACGCCATCTCAGGCAGACTCTGGTGAAGAAAGTGGGTGAGACAATCAATATTGTGATCCCTTTCCAGGTATGTATCGGTTTCTATTTTGTCATTGTTATTTATCATTACTTATCTAAAGTAGTTTCCCTTATGCAAGTTCCCATTGCTTCACTGCTTAAGCAGTATTACATGAAGTATAGATGACAATTTAAAAACCCTCTCAAACATTAAAGCAGCAGGGCGAGGGGGAAAAATCACTCTTCTCTCAGTCACAATTATTTTTATACAGTTTCTTCCATAATCCCTCCTTTTGGGGAAAAAGAAAAAGTAAGTGCTGTAAGTGCAAGCCCGCTCTTGCTTATTGAGCATGAGATGCATCTTAAAGACAGAAGTACACAAAAGTGTAAGAATTCAACCAACTACTCTTCTGGAGCCAAGGTACATGATGGTACCGGGCAACTTCTTTGCCAAAAGTGCGTATGCTCGTTTCTGAAAGGCTGACTACAGGAGTGTTTGTGCATAAACAGAATATCACGACTGGCCCTATATAGAATACATGTGTATACAAAGAATAGCTGGGCTATTACTGTAGATGAGCTGAAGGTGTAAAATACACAGCATGCCACAGATTATCAAGAGTGCATGCACCTAACTACACGTGCCGCTATGGCATGCACAAAATTGCTAAAACGTACACACAGACTGACCTAACGAATTACCCTGCCTCTGCATTTTCTACAGCTGTATAAGCAACAAGAATAACTATTCTTAAAAGACCACATGCATTTTTTTCATATGAAGGACTATCGTATCAATACAGTGAAAGAATTAGTGTGAAATGAGTGAGACATAGGAAAAGAAATTGTAAATTGCAGATTCTGGCTCTGACAGAGATATCTTCAGTAATAATAGATATATCATTTAATCTAGTCCTCATTTATAATCTGAAGAAACTAAAATTTCTCTGCTGTCCAGGGTTGACATTTATGAATATGTAATCACCGTTATTAGTGAAGAGTTTTTAAATCCTCATGTAAAAGACGCAGGAGATATGCGAAACATTTTTTCATCAAGGGAGACATACATGCACACATTACCTACGTTTTTTTGTTTGGGCAGTACCAGCAGGGGAAAAAAGAAATCTATATAAGAGCAAAATCTATGTAAAATAAAATATACATGTCTTTTGCCCTGTGGTTACTGGGTTACATGAAAAGTTGCCTTTTCACAAAGATATGCCTAATCAGTAAACAGCTGCAAACCAATACGTGGAGTAACTGCCTTGAATTACATGCTTGCACTACTTTGACATAATCACATGCTTATTTTTTTCTTTCGCGTTTCTTATCTCCAAAATTGCTAAAATGGCCCCATCACTGAGGTCTAGCCACATGCAAAATTCAAGATTTTACATCTGATATGTCTGAGTTAGTCTTAAGAAAATTAAATTAAATAAACAGGTATTTTCGCTGCTTTGATGCCTGAGTTGAAGAAAATTTGCACAAAGTTGACAAACTATTCCATAAGCAGGGGAACTGATAAAGTTTGGCATACTACAGATTTGTGTCTTATGTCCCCTATATTACCATCTTCCCAGCACTGCAATATTCCCAGAGATTTGCCAGTTCTTTGCCCTACTCCCCTAGGTAGTTCTAGCTGACGTGTCCTCAGCTCCCCGGGCCAGAGAAAGTACATGTAGCAACTAATCCAGAGCTTCACTTATCCTGCCTGATCATTCAGCTGTTGCCAGACAAAACGGATGAAGATCAAGTCTTCCCTGACTTTTCCTCAGTGGAGACACTAACTGAGATTTCGGTATTTCAGCCTGTCATCAGTTTTCACAGATCTGTACTAAGTTAACTTTAGAGATTTCTAGTGCACTGTCAAATTTAGCTGAGATGAATCAACTGATTCAAAAGTTGAGTAGCTGACTGACAGACAAATCACGTGTGGGTATAAACTCCTCTCTCCTAAAAGGTAAGGCTAACAAAAAATGGTAAAATTGATCCATCAACACCAAATTTTAGCCTGAGAACAAAACCAGAGGATTTTAATTCAAGAGGTATGTTTTGAGTGAATTAAATTTGTAATGGTGTTGAGTTGCAGCTGTAGCTACAATTCTTAATACTGTAAAAACTATTTAGAATACGCAAAATTGAGGATCTTTCAAAAAAAGCAAAGCAAAAAGAACAACTCACTTTACATTTTGAAAAGGTTTAAATCAGTTACTATTTCTATTGAAGAAAAAGACTTCTAAAGTCTTCTAAATCATAAGTCTAAATCATATCAAAGTAGATATGATTGCAATCTTCAAGTCACAAAAAGGATATAGGAGAAAATACATAAATACTGGAATTACTGTGAACCCTGAGCTAGGGAACACAAGCAGGCAGAATATTATCTAATTAAAGTGTAAGTCAGTGTCTTCTACTATTTACAGTTCTGAGATATGTATTAGGAACGTGCTCTCTCTCTGTTTATGCTTTTCACAGTCTATAAATATGAGTATGTGAAAACCAACACTTTGAACACTTGCAGTCTTTCACTGGCACTTACAGAACCTCAAAAAAGAAGGTGCTGTGAGTGAATATATCTCATCAACCACACTAGAACAACAGCAGTAGCAAAGCTTGATTTATAGTCAAGATGTTTTTTATGGTAAAGATAATGCTATGGTTTCTCGTGCCCACTTTTGCCAAGATATGCAGGAACAGATCCTCAATTCACCTCATTACTCAATGCTCCATCAAGAACTATTAAATCTTGTGATCAGTCTGAAAACCTAGCCAAGTGTTTGACTTGACAAATTAGAAACTTAAATAAAATTTCCATATACTTATAGTATTTTAAGAGATCATTTTTATTTTAAAAGCATTCCCTTAGCCAAAATTTTCAAGAAGAATCCTCGTATCCTTTACAAATATACACAAGTGGAAAGTAAAAGAGAGTCAACTCTTGTCAAGTCACGTCCACCAGTAATCAGCCCTGGATATGGAAAAGAAACAAAACAAAAAAAAACAAGCAACACATCCTTTCACTTGTTCAAGCATTTCTACTATACCTTCCAGATGAAGGAGGGAAGCCATGTCTTCCTCTAATAGGTTTTGGTAAGGGTTCTATGAAATGAGACCAGGGTGAAGGAACACTAGAACTCGACAAAATAATCTTGTATCTAATATTTCAGAGCTACAGGTCTGAGGAGACTATACTCCTTGGCAGAAAGCAGTAAGAAAATTAGTTACCAGATGGGGAAAATGGAAGATCCCAAAACATTTCTCATTCAAGGTTTATTACCAGCCCTGGTATAAAATCAATTACAATATATCCGATGATTTAGATGCCAGAGAAAATAGCATCTGTTAAAGAATAGCAATTTCTAGATGTTTTAGTAGCCCTTTAAGTGTAATTTTGGATGGATCTTGGCCTGACTCTTATAAAAGAAGGTGGTTTTTTTTCTCCTAATACCAGAGAAAAATAAAATGATGCTGCAGACTTTCTCAGCAAATACCAGACAAACCTGAAAAAAAGGTGCAGCAAAGCACAAAGATTTCTTTTTATTCTGCCTACCTCTAGGCACCTAAACCAAGAGTCTGAGTATCCTAATCTCCCTCTGTAGCCCAAGGAAAAAGACACAGTCTTACAGAGTACGTGCCAGACACCCAGTGAATTGAGGAGCCTTCCAGAGGTGCTCTCTGCTGTTTTGGAGAAGCGGAGGGCAGCGTGTGTCCTAATTTCAGTGCCTTAGACTTCAGTTCCAGCGCAGCCCAAGCAGGTCTGACTGCTGGTTTGGATGGTCTCACTTTCCCTCCCTCCCCACTTGAGCTGCTCCTGACATTCACCTAGCCCTGTGTTGCACTGTTTCACCATGTTAATCTGGGAGAAACTGAAAAAAAAAAAAATACAAAGTTTTTTTCTGCTAGGTTGACTATAAATACAGTTAACAAATACGGTATGGCCCTTTTCTGTTTTCTTGGGATCCTTGGTTTGGAGTTGTCCTGTGGAAATACTACTCAAATAACTTTTGAGGAACTAAATATTATCTACCAGTTTTCCTGGAAATGGCTGAGTGACAGTGATGTAAGCCACAGATATCTTACTGATTCCACAATGTCGTCTTTCATGGGTGTAGAACGCTGACTGCTTAGGTTGACAGTCACGAAAACAATTTTTGCAATGCAGAAAGAATTATACAGTGTTTCACATCTCAAGATTTCAAGACCGTAACAATTTTTTGAAAGATCTTAAAAATTCTTGTGGATAAAGAATCAACTGTTTTAAGAAAGGGAGGAGAAGGGGGGAAAAAGCTAATAAACTCTTCAGATGTTAAAGACTTACGTTACTTAATAATAATTGGAGCGAGATAGATCAACTGTTGGCTTCACAGGGAAAAACAAGTATATATTTTTTTTAATTTGTTCTCAATATAATTTCAGTCTCTTCTCTAACTAAAATGGCATCCTCAGGGCATGGTGCCACTAAACCACAGAGATGGGAGCAAATATTTGTCTGCAAGAAAACAGAAATTGGAAAGTCTTTCAAGAGTTTACTATCTCAACTTTGCATATTAAATCAGGCTTTCTAGACCTACAGATCACTAAAAAACAGAAAAAGTGAAAAATGGAAATCTATTATAGCCTAAAAAAAATTAATAAACTTTTTTTTTCCTCGCCAGGGTAAACCAAGACCCAAAATCATTTGGATGAAAGATGGTCAAACTCTAGACTCCAAAGACGTGGGAATTCGGAACAGCAACACGGACACAATCCTTTTCATCAGAAAGGCAGAGCTTCATCACTCAGGAGCATATGAAGTCACTCTTCAGATAGAAAACATGACTGATAAAGTTGCAATAACAATGCAAATCATAGGTAAGAGCCTGACAACATCAAAATTAAGCTTATGATACAAAACAAAACAGTGGACGTACTGAGGCAACCCAAAGAACCAGCTGCCTCAGAATCCCTTCTCTGACAACGGTTGACAGCAGATGACTAGGACAAAGTTCAGAACAGGGCTAGCATGTCACTTTATTTTCCTACTATATTTTCCCAGCTTGAAGTGATCTGTGTCCTAGAAACGTGCAGAGGGAGAGGAATTATCTGTGTGTCCCATAGCTCTTGAGGGATTTTTTTTTTTCCTTGCATGATTTTATGCAGTCAGTTTTTAAATCCAGGTCTAGTTTCAGAATCCAAATATCCTTTCGAAAGGAATTTGAGTTTAAGTGCATGTACAACTGCCTATTTGGTTTGTTTTGGGTCTCTCCCCTGATAACCTCATTTGATGTCGATACAGTTTTGTATCAGAAAAAACATGAATAATCATTTATTCACCTTTTCCATGCTGCTCATGATTCTGTAGCCTTCAGTGACACTCTCCTGAATTAACTTTATCAAGTTTTAGACTTTTTTTGTTTATTTTCAAAAAATATGCCATTCCATCTCTTTGATCATCTTTATCACCCTTCTTTCTACCACTTTGAGAGTGATAGAAAGAATTTGAGAGTTCTGGTGTTCTTGGGAATAGACATATTGTCCTCAAGGAAGGAAATATGAATCCTGGAATGGATATACTCTTACCAGGTTTCTTCAGCAGATAAGGACAGTGGAGATAAAATCATTGCACTATATATCCCGACTGTTCCAATAATTAGAAATTACAACAAGACACGGTCCTGATTTCCAGTTTCCTGAGTTTGGAAAATTCATGTTTAATGCCTTACTCTGTTAAGAGTGTCTAGTTAAGCCTGACGCTTAGTGGAGGCTTATTCTCTATTATACAATTGCTAGTCTCTTTTCTAGTGTCATTTTAAAGGAATGCACTTCCAAAGTTTCTGTAACTTCCCTTGGGATTGAGAGATATATTCTGAGATCTTGCCCACTCAGATTTCTTTAATGCTCAGCCAGATTTCTCCTAATTACAGCTCTATGTAACATTCTTGATAATTGTTTTTATTTCTCTTTCCCCACACTTTCACACTGTCATCCCAAATTTCCTCCAATGTATCAACACATTTTAAGAACATGTATTTTGGCACAAAAAGAGTGTTTAAACATAACTCCTAATACTTTGGAACTGAAGATGTAATGCTGACTGTATCCTGCTTAAAGTTTTATAAAATAACGTTGGCAGAATGGGTATGCAGTGGTGCCAACAGCAAACAAGAAAGGCATAACAAATTGGAGCAAATATGACTTAATACCACCAGCTGCTTCTGCTCAAGAGGTTGGCTGCAGTTCTGCAACAGCAAAATAAGTAAATGGCAACTAAAACAAAATAATCCCAAGGGACTCGGATAAAGGGGAGTAGTGCACCCTATACACCAAAATAGCTTTCTAAAACTGGGTAGTGACTCCAGATTCTAGCACATTGCTCCTACAGCATAGTACCCAGTACCTTCCACCCATTGTTTGGTACTGTAGAAAAGCATAAACACAGATACACGTACCATTGTCAAAGAATTATTTCATATAGAAAATGAATGGCTGAAAAAAGGTAACTAATCTTATCACACAGATTAATATATGTCAGAGTTGGAGGACAGGTATTAAACATTTTACTTCTTGGGCAGATTGCTCAACTGAAAGTGAATAGATAAATTTCACTTAATTCCTGGCCAAGAAGAGAAAGGGCTTGTAACATACGCAGATGCTTCTGCAACCAAGGCATCTACCCTGATTCTTGATTCTGTCACTCATCAGAACTACCTCTTTTCAATTCTGTCAACAGCACTGTTTCCTCTCCAAATTTTGTATTCTCTTCGCAGGAGAGAAATAGGGGTTATTCAGGCACTCTTTCTATACTACTAGTAATGCTTTAGGGGCTGTAGAATGGCGTGCTGAAAAGCCAGCCCAGCTTTCAGAGACATTATACGGCAACCCGAGACCTCCTGCGGTGTCTGTTCGTAGCTAACTCCCCTTGGCAAATGTCTACTTGATGAATGAGTAGCGCTTGTAGCTTCAGCCCTTCTCTTTCTTGGAGCAAGGCAAGAAGGCAGGTAAGCAAAAGCTCTGCTGCTATGATGGAATATGTAACATCCTTGATAATTGTTTTTACAGGAGGAAACACTTCTATTGCTGCCATCACCTGCCCTTATTGCCAAAACAATTGCTGCGGTTTACTCTAGAGACCTAGAAAATATGGACTTTTACTATGGGAATATAGTATATTTCAAACACTTATAGGAAGGTCTTAGATAATGAAAATATCTCCAATCTCTGAAAAATACAGTTCCCTCAACTTTTTTCTCTCTCCAAATGAATCAATAAATGGTGCCTTCCATTATGTCTTCTATTGACCAAAGCAAATCTCAGTGCTATATTTTTAATTTTTTTTAACTGGAATTATTTATTGTTCTCATTCTTTATTATTTGAAAATGTAAATTATAATTCCTTGTTGAAAGATAATTCACACTTTATGCCTTCTTCCCACTCTATAAAATTCAGTAATATGCAAAAATCCCCAGATGAGCTTGTGCTGAGGGTAGCAGAATATTTCCCCAGAATATAAGTCCCCACTCTAACACAGTACCCTACAGAGAAAAATAATTAGCCACAGATGCATGACTAGGATTAACTTTTCCCATCCTCTCTTCAAATTACCAGCTAGAGAAGTACTGGTTAGTACTGAGAAATTAATATTCTACAATTCTACAAAGGAAGTTTGAATAGATATAATCTTGCGGATTGCACTATCCCACCAAACCACAAAGACGAAGAATATAAAAAGCCATTTAGCAAATGTATCCATCTCTACCTTTTGTGAGGTTGTCCTTTACAAAGCCTTACAAGTACTGAGGTTTTCAGGATGCTCTTTTTCTTTATTCCACCCACCTATACCACCACAGTAGATGTAATAATTTATTTAAAATTAAAAAGGGATTATTTAATAGATCATTGACTTGTCAGCAAATTAATCCAATAGCAGGTTAAGGCTTAAAGTGTTTTTCTGTTCAGTCATACTCTGAAATTGTTCTCCCCAAAAATCATACATAAACACATACGTAAGAATGTCTTAAATATAGATATACACACACACATTCCTGAAGTGTAACTCTTCCAATAGATAACTGAATTAACAAATGACCTGCCATCCCAGTGTGTTTAGTTTTGAAGGGAGGTGCCCAGATAATTGCTTTTAGGTAACCAAGGCACAGGCTTCAAAACGTATCTGTCCAGTGAGGCCTCCCCAAAAAGTGTTCTTCTTCCTTTCATTGCACCTAAGACTGTATTTTTCTTTCATTTATCGATCTCTTCCTATAGTATTTAAACGAACTACCATCGCCAAGATCTCCAGTTTTTGCCAAAGCATTGTGTAAGCATTCCCTTAAAACAAAACACAACTGTTGTGTAGATATATCTGTAGGTAAGCATGCAGGAAAAATACTCGTGAAACTAGGCAGGTACTGTGGAGGGTTATAACAGTAGGTAGACTTGAAAATAATTAACAAATTACTAAACATCATAACATCTGTCTACTATTAAATTACAATACGCTTATTGAGGGCTTGTAGAGCTTTGCCCACTGAGACTGTTGCAGTTTTCATACCCACACAGGTATTCATATGTAGTATACAAAATTCTTCTCTTCAAATCAGAATAGATTCAGTGATTTCTGTATAACGAAGACACACATCTAGAAATATATCCAGATTTTTTCTTTGAAGTGGTGATTCAAGATGACGACAAATACATTTCCACATCCTCATAAGCAATGTTGTTCATCTGACGACACACTACCATTCCCTACTTCAGAAAAAGGGAAGAAAAAGAAAGAAGGCTTTACCTGAAGTTGGTAGCTGCTAAGAAACACAGAAGACGGCAGCTTTTTCTCCGCAGTGTTGGTGTAAGAGAGGAAGGAAGAGGGCAATCAATGGAATGGGAGCAATGCATTCCATATTTCCTACTGAACTTCACGCAGTGTTCTAGCTGCCTCCAGTGTTCAGCAATCTGAAGGAGGACAAAAAGGGTTAAAGCTAATTCTAAAGCAGTCTTTGAATCCGAAGTGTGCCAGCGAAAAGAGAATTAGCACCTTATGCTTTGACACAGAAAGTCACAGTTCTCCTAATAACAGTCAAAGGCTGGTTTATCACTGGTGTGGATATCCTTCTTTAAGGAATTTAATTACAAGCAATCTATAGTTACATTCCTTTGTGCTTTGCTTGTCTCAAACCTACATCCGCCGGATTCTAACTATTTTCTTAACCTTTTCCAGTTTAGCTACAAAGAGGGGAGACAGTTTCCATTCAGCTATCTGGAACGATCCCAAACTATTCTTCACTTAATGACAACTTCATCTACCCAGGCCTAATGATCATCTCCCCAACAGGCCCTGTAGCTGAGATGGGGAGATGATCTACATCACGCCAAGAAGGGGAGCTAGCATCTTCAAGTTAAAACAGCCAGCAGCATTACTTAATAAATCTAACTTAAATGTTACAGCATTTGACTAAACAACACTGGTTCAAATCTGAATGATCTTTAAAAGAAGGAAAAAAGAAAATTATTATAATTTTATAATATATATTCTTCTATATATCTCCAGGTATCTTAAAATGGACATAGACTTCTGTACCTCTTTGAGCATTTGTTCTTTTTCTAGTTATTACAGACAAGTGTCACTAGTGGGCAAGCACCGAGGCAACAGGAGAGAGAGTCAGGTACATTCCCAAACAGCCACCCATATACACCCAGTTGCCTTTGTTGTTGATATTACTATCAGTGTACCTAAATGCCTGAGAAATTGCACCGAGGTAACAAAGCAAGTAATAAAACTGTAGTAAAAGAGTTAATCACACCCACCCAAACAACACAAACTTCTTATTCCATTTTAAGGAAGAGTTTGTCTGGTTCCTCTGTTGCTAATTCTACTGCGTTGTCTATGTCTAAGCAGGTTTCAGCTTCTCAGAAGAGTATTAAGAGGGTATTTGAAAATTTCCCAACTTTCCTGTTTACAGTTTCAACTTCGCATAAATGAAGTGTATTGCTATGGAACAATTATAGATCGCTATCAAGTTCTATTTTTTCCCTGCACGGGAGGAAATGACGAAGCTCTTAGATCTTGAACCAAAAGCTAAGGGTTTTTTTCATGTCTCCTCTGCAGACAAGCCGGGTCCTCCTCAGAGTATAAAGCTTGTAGATGTCTGGGGATTTAATGCAGCCTTGGAGTGGACACCTCCACAAGATGATGGCAATGCACAGATCTTGGGCTACACAGTCCAGAAAGCTGATAAAAAGACAATGGTAAGAAATTGCACTGAGTCAGTGATTTTTTTATGAAGTTTAAACTACTACCTGCTCTGGGAACACAGAGACTTGAGGAAAACAGCTGAATTTGTGACTCAGTTGTGTATCCAAGGTGTCCTATGGCATACTGGAGGCAGTTAAACATTGAAGAATAGAATCTAAAAAGAACCAAAAGGCTAAGTATAGAACTGTATAAAATGCCTGGTAGAAAATGTAAAAAAAAAAAAAAGACCTAGCCTGTCCCGTCTCTGGTGGTGACTGGACAAATAGCTCTACTCAGAAGGTGGAATTATATTTTTTTTTTATTTGGGATTATATTTTTCATAAATACAGGGGAAAAAATGAAGGGGAGGGAGGAAGAGTTAGACTTGAACTCAGATGCTGGGCATACTAGGGTATACACTGGGAGAGGTATGTATGCCAGTCAAACTGGAGAACGTGTCTCTCATGGAAGTCCCCATCAAGTAGTCATGTTCTGAGGACACATCCTGTAGCAGGTTCCCCAGATAGGAGTAGGGCTAAAATGTAAAGAGGGTTGTGGGGGGGGGGTTCCCTCAAAATGCAAGTATTCATATATCTATCACATCAGCCAGAAAAAACAAGTAAGAAAATAGATCATCTGATCTTCACGGGACGCAACATAATATTCATTTCACAGGCTAGTGTTGAATACCTGTCTTTTCCTTGTAGCGAGAAGCATCTCTCCATACCAAAACTAGCACCATGCCTGACCTCTCATAGCACCTTTCTAAACAGTATAGTCTTCTTACAGGAATGGTATACTGTTTTTGATCACTATCGTCGCACAAACTGTGTAGTGTCAGACCTGATTATGGGAAATGAGTATTTTTTTCGAATCTTCAGTGAAAATTTGTGTGGATTGAGTGAGACTGCTGCAACCACCAAAAATCCTGCCCATATCCAAAAAACAGGTAACATATTCTTCAAAACAAAGATCATAAAAGCCACTAAGTAACAGAAGTAATACATTAGTAAATGGAAAATACAGTATTGCTAGATGGACCACGACAGATATTTTCATTACCTTAGCTACTAGCACGTATAAAGTATTTTAGCACCAAGACCCCTTATCTAGACAGATCTGTACTAACATGAACATCTGTTCAAATAATATTTAATCACACAGTCTTCCTAAACTATATTATTTTCTTAAAATAACACAACTGAGGGGTTATATTTACATTCTGGGGTTAAAAGTTTAAGATGTCTGTGGTGAAGACTTCCCCTGCAGACATATGGCTTTCATATTTTTAACAGAAGCTGAAAACCCATAATTGACAGGACCTTTGACTTCAAGTAAAGCATTAATCAGGAGATGTGTTTTAGAGTGAAATGAACTGAAAGATTTGTAATATCATAAATGCCATAGCTTTGAAGCTTCTCTAAGTCATACAGGCATATTAAATGACAAATAGATTGTACACGAGTCAACAGAATTGAAAACGCAGCTCTTACTATTTTGTTTCTTTGAATTGCAGGCACCACTTATAAGCCACCTAGATACAAAGAACATGACTTCTCCGAGCCTCCTAAATTCACTCACCCTTTAGTAAACCGCTCTGTGATTGCAGGATACAACACCACGCTCAGCTGTGCTGTAAGAGGAATCCCCAAGGTACAGATTACATCAACTGTCATTGCAGCAAGCCAATATATGACTATATTAATATTTCATTAATATACGAAATATGTTTTAATATATGACTATATTAAAAAAAAGTAAAGGCCACCCAATTATCTCCCACCTCACTCATAACTGATGCTTAACCAGGAGGGTTAAGCATTGTGCGCAGAACCAGTGGGGCCATACACTAGAGGGGACAGAGGAAAGGACAGTCATTTCTTACGGTAACACCATGCTGTTGAAAATGTACCATGTGTAAGTAAAATCTACTCACTGAAGAAGGTAAACAACAAAATGTATTTTCAATGTATATTTTGTTCTCTTCAGTCTTTCAAGAAAACAGCAACTAATGTAATATACTGTTCCATTAACCTAAATGGTACATAGGAACACCAGTTTTTCTGTTATGTCAATACATCCACACAACCTTTTGAGATTCTGAGTTATTCTAGTTAATTTTGCCAAATAAGACCTGCTGTCATCTGTGAAGTTTTGGTTTTGTTTGGTTTTTTGTTTGTTTTTTTTTTTTTTTTTTAAATCTCACAGGAATATTTTCTCAGTCCAAATACATTTGTTGAAGTCTCTTCACAGAGTACAAAAAGATGTACTTTTTTGTTAGTCAGGAACAAGCAGTAAAAACTGTATCAGCTGGGAGCTAAATTTAGGTTTCTGAAAAAAGGGAAATAGGCTTTTTGGACTGCAGTGAAGGAATTTACCATATTATGACATAATCTTGTCATAAATTTAAATTAGTAACATCACAAAAAAACGCAGTACCCTTTTCCCTTCCCCTTCTGGCTGCTTGTTTCCAGCTCCTCTCCCTTCCTCACGCCTGCACAAGGATCTGATATCTACACAGGAAAACATGTAAAATAACTGCTCAAAGTTCAAATTGACTCAAAAAAAAAAAAAAGGATTGTCTTAACGCAATTATTTGCTGCAGTTCATTGGATGAAGAAGGAGCTTCAGACAAAAGTCAAGCATAAAAATCTATTTGATGGTTGGACTTTATGATCTTAGAGGCCTTTTCCAACCTTAATGATTCTATGATTATATAAAAAGGAAGCATACCCACGTAAATAGCTCCGAAAGAACATTATAGAAAAAACACCAGCAACTGCAGGCAAAATCCGTCTTCCAGTAGCTGTCTCGGCTCAGATTCATCACGAAATGACAGTGTTAGTAATGATATTCCCTCTTGGTAACTGACCTTTTTGTGCATCTGTATCCATTTCATTCAGTTTCCAAGATTTTAAGGAGATTCTAAAAAAACCTTTGTATTTCACAGCTGGTAAATACGGTAGTCCCAGGCTTTTCAATGTGAGCATGCTTAGCTCATCCTTCCACATCAGCCTGAAGGATGCAAATAGTCCTCATCCTTCAGTACACCTCATACTCTTAAAGCAGCTTTTCCAGATACATTTCTCTACTTGTGTTGCCCAAATTAACCTTAACAAAATGTTTCTGTACCTACTGCAGAACCCTGCAACAGGTCTTTTTCACAGAGAGTAGCTTATGTCGACAGAGCTTTCCAATTCTGAATAACTATGGATTATCAAGCATACCTCAGATATGATCCGTATGGCATGAAAAAGCTACCACTTCAAGCAGAACCAATATTCATGCTGCTGGTAGCAGTGTTGAAATAAAAGACGTATACCCAGAAAGATAAAGAGTCTGTAAAAAAAGAAACAAAAAATTTTGAGGCCGGAAAAAAAGTCCAGCTTTATATCAGATTTTTCATTTTCAAAATTTCATTTATAAAAATTAAAGGCACATTTTCAGGTACCGACAAAACACTATGGCTTGAATTGTTACAGAGCCAACCTCTTTGTGGCCCAGCTGAAGCCACCAGGAACTTTATTTTGAAATTCCTGAAGTCGCTAAAGACACGCTAAACGGTTTGGAAAAGATTCCAGCCCAAACTTTGGCATCCCAAGATGGCCACCCAACATCCGCGGACCTTTATGATGCTTCTGCTCTAATAATCTGTGCAGTTTAATTCCTGTTCTGTAAGATACTTGAAGCATTCAAATATATTTTAATAAGCACAATTAAATAACTCCCGAAGGAATGAATTTGTAGTCAGTGTGTAGGGCTTTTTAAAAATTGCAATAAAATAGGGTACAGACCTACATTTTCTACATGCTATTTGAGAGTTGAAGAACATGCTGAACATTTGAATTATTAGTGTCATGAGTTTGTACTGAATGAGGAGAGGTTCCTTGAAAAAATATTAACACCGCTGTGTAACATATAGCCCTCATAATGCAATAACCTTTGATGGCTACATTAAAGCTGCAAGGTAAGCTGCAAGTCTTCCATTTTCTCGCTCCTATTTTAAAATTCTTCTTTTGTGTTCTTCAGCCGAAGATATTCTGGTACAAAAACAAAATGGATCTCTCCGGGGATGCCAAATACCGCATGTTCAGCAAGCAGGGTGTGTTGACCCTGGAGATCCGGAAACCCACTCCGTTTGACAGCGGCTGTTATACCTGTAAAGCTGTTAACGAGTGTGGGGAAGCTGAAATAGAGTGCAGACTGGACGTCAGAGGTAATCAGATTCATTTTATGGGCGACACTAACACCGCAACGAAGAAAGAGTAACAGGCAGCTAAAAAGAAAATAAAAATCATAGTTCCCCTTTATCCAACCCTGAATTCTCTGGCGGTAGATAAACAGTTTGTTAATTACACCAGCAAGACTGTGGTTTTCATTCGAAAGTGTTACGATGGAATTAGGTTCCTTGCGAGGTCATAAAGGTCTGAAGGCGGACAATTATCGCGCTTCTGACTTAATATTTCTAGAGAAGATACTTAGCGCTGGAATGGAGGACTATCTACAAACACTGCATTGGGGATAATTTCATCATCCTTTGTGCCATACTCTGTTACTGAGAGTTTTAAATTAAGTCATTAGCCGTCAGACATATGTAAAAGGTAGCGCATGTTACATCACAAACATTTTTCACACATTGATAATTTATTTTGTTTGCCAAAAGGGCCAAGGGAAAAAAAAAAATTCCTATGTTTATAACACAGTAAGAAATACTGACTAAATATTTTTGGTAAAGCTGCTACTCTGAAATGCCTACCTAATCTATGCAGCAGCTTATTAAGACAACGCTACTTTCGGCTCAATGGCCAGCTCAAGTATTTCTGTTCAGTGCTGTTTCGTACAGCGTAGACATGGCTCAAAGCTTAACATTCTCACCTTCAGAAGCTTGCTTTAGGAACATTACATCTCCTTGGAATCATCAGATAAAGGCAACGGCTATAAAGCTTCCATATTTCACCCTCAGGACCAAGTCTCAATTTAAAATTAGCATCTTTTAATGTCTGACAATAACTTTTATTTTTTTTTTCATTCTCTAGCACCTCAGTAGAACTCTGAATCTCAGTTCATCTGCAAGCCAAGGTATGAATCAAAATAATTCAGCTGGATAAAGGAGTAATGGCTGTTTGGTTAGGTAAAAGATTAAAGTCGTTAGACATTCATGTTAGAGACTTCATGGAAATTTTATAATGTTGGGGGGTGGTGGTGCCTGTTTGATTTGTTTGTTTTTTCAATAATCATACTAAGATCACATTCCCGCAAGGTAATTTATTTTGTTTATGTTAAAGTTAGGATTTCATGGGTCTCAACCTTTAATACACTGTTCCAGTGTAAAAATACATAATAATAAGAGAATACTTTGTTGATGTTTTTCTTAACTCCGCAGGAGACTTATTTATTAATATAGAGCTAACGAGCATCAATAATTCGTGTGCATTACTTTAACCAAGTAAGCAGAGTTAAAATTACAGTGCATCTAGAAGTGTTATGTACATTTTAGACTTAAAAAAATGAAATAGCTATCATAAAAACAAAAATCAGGTCATGTATTTGACAATAAATCCTTCTCCCCATTCTCTGTCTCAGCATTGGAATGGAACTCGAAAAGAAGAAAATTGAAGAAATTAATGAAGGATAATTGCAGTTACATTTAGGAGTCCTGCTCATCTTAAAAGTCATTTAACATAGTGGTACTAGCAGGCAGCAGTGTCTGGTAGTGTCCTGCTTACTCAGCATAATTTTCAGACAATATTTCCTCTTTTCATACCTCTGTTTTAGTTACATTGCCCCTGTCTCTATGTGAAGAAATTCAGGGAAATAAAGATAAAACTTTTCTCCCATTATATACATAAGATATGTCTGAAAAAAACCAAATACTACAATTTGGTGCAAACCCAGTCCATTCCTAATCTCCAAAACGAACATAAATTCCCCACTTCTACAGTTGTCTCCATTTTTTCTCCTCAGAATTCTGACATTCTTCATAAGAAACAAGTAGCTCAGAATAATGAAATACTAACAAATTATTTGCAATATTTAATCACCTTTCATTATACTGATCTCTGCACAACAGAAAGTAACTTTCATTCCTACTGCTTTTACTGTCTCTGCTTGAAATAGCCACTTCTGTGCTCTTGAGCAGATCTTTGCAGAACCACCACCGAAACATTTGGGAATCTCTGGCTAAAGCTTTATACAGAAAATAGTTTCTTTGATAATCACTCACTACCAGTTTTCTAGCTTTTTAAAAAACACCAGCATAGAATTCCAGTTATTAGATGTTTCTGCAACCGATCGTAGGCATCATGCTAAGCTACAGAGATAATTTTGTACATCGGACGAAACAGTGAAAGATGTAGCAAGGAAGATTATTTGCACGTAAATAAAAAATTTTAAAACAAAAAGCTTGTGATGAATGCAATAAACTTACTGTCATCAAATATTACTGAAGGCTTTTGAAAGTTCATGAATGGCATGTATGTATTTTTGCAGATAATTTTGTCTAATCACATGACACAATAGCATTTCTGGCTTCTCACCTGCTAGTTTGAATAGTATTTGGGGTGGGGGTTTTTTGGACCTGAGGTAGTAATTTCTGGCTGGAAAGTACTTTTTTGTGATCACAATACAAGAGAAGGTGGGAAGGTGAAATTAACCCATCGCCTTTCGGAAGAATCAACGCAAAGGAACTGAAGTAATACTACTCCCCTGCCTCCCACATGCCAGCTGAGATGGGAAAGCGTGTCTGACACGGCATATTAGTTGTACTAAACAAGCAAACACTTCTTCATAATAAAAGCACTGATGATAACGAGATGTGTATTTTGATTATTTTATTATGGCATCAGAACAAAGACGGGTACTCCTCTAAAACCAAAGTGAGCTTATCCAAGGTCAACACTTGTCTGTCGCACGTTGTTATTTTCAACAAATAAATAAAACCCAATGAAAAATATGCAAACAAGTTTACATTTTTTGTCCTTTCGTTTTCTCAGCAACAGTATTATTTGAAAAATAAGGCACATACCACACATAGAAGTCAGAGACATTCTATATTCTAAAGAACCTATGACCAGAACACAGTGGGCTACGAAGATCATCCCAGCATCTGTGGGACAATGTCTTTTGAAAAGCGGAGACTGAATTGCAAGAGCTTAGATTACAAAGGACAGCTCACCCTAAGGAGAGTTAGGTGCTATACCAAATACATTCTATTATCAGAAAGGTGTTTCACAAAGTAGACTTTCATGCTGTAATAGGGTACAATACTGAGACTACAAAAATAAATCAAGAGTCGCTAAGAAAACGTCATTTTCTGCTCAATCCTTAGCTATTCATCATGAGTTCAAGGTTTTTGGGAAGAGCAGTGCTTTTACCAGTGAACATTTATTTCACCTCTCAGCTGTGAAAAGCAGTATACTGCAAACCGATGCTTTCACTAGATGTTAGTCAATCATTTTTTCAGGAAATTTCACTGTTCAAATGGTCTTCAAGAATTAAATACTACCATATATAGATATATAAATAAATAAATTTCCAGTGCTCACAAATTTACTTTCTACTGTTTTGAAGTCCTCAAACTAAGGACAATCAAAGAAATGCCTTCTCAGAAAACCTGGCCAAAATAATGCTTCTGGAAATACTTCATGCAGGGTAGTACCAAACAGAATCTAATTCCATAGGGTCTTCCAACATAATGCTTTGCTCCTACATGAAAAACACAAATTAGTTTTACTTTCCAAAACTTTCAATGACAAGGAGTGAAACAAATCCAAATCCAAATTGAATAGTTACCAAAAAAAAAGCACAATCTAGTTAGGTTTCTAAAAATTATTTCTAAAAATGTAAATTCTGAAAATTCAAAATGCGAACCACTTCTCACACACTGAAAAAAAAAAGGGGGGGGGGAAGATGCACCTGCAAGATCTGAACTTTCTGTGATTAGTTCTAGAAAAAGAAGGTCTTTAGAAAATTGTAGGTGTTTATTGATGTTTTGCAAGCATATAGTATTGTCATTTATCTGTTCCATGGCCAATATTGATCCTGAATGTATAGTTCACTAATTTCCCATTAATTCCGTGCTGTTAATAAATAAATAAATTTCATCCTAATCTGATTAAAACTACATAAACTGAGCAGCTTCTCCCAAACCTAGCTTGCTAAGAACCACAAAGTATCTCTCAATTTCCCCCCATCACACCTGAAAGACTACTTGACAAAAAGATGGTTTTAACTATCTTTTCCTCTCTGTGATCTCCTCTGATGCAAAAATCAGGTGGACTTATTTCTAAATGTCATGACAAATATTATTACCTTGCAGTTGTTAAGTACTGTTAGAAAGAAGTCTGCAAGTTAAGATCAACAGTAAAAAAAAAAAAAAAATCATTAACATAAGCCATAAATTTAAAAATGTCTTATCTACTCGCATTCCCTTTTAGCACATTGAGTGTCTTTTGCAGATGACAGCAACTACTATCAAAACCAAACAAGCCTACTGAAAGTCCTTTCAGTAGTTTTCCCAAGACAATTGCTCAAGTATTGCTCAAGTAAAAGATCCTTCCACGCGAAAAGTAACGTAACTGAGACAAACATAACCTCTTCAGGCCTATTATTTCTACCCGGCTGGATGTGAAAGTGACTTTAACTTTCAACGTTACCACCATTTCAATTTAAAACCTATCAATTCAACCTGCTTGCTGGCAGTTCAGCGTACGTGCCTTTCCTTCAAAGAACGTACTAACTACATACCAGGGATGGAAATACTTAGATGCTTTGAATTAAGGTACGTAAGAAGCAGCTGAAGCGCCGGCACGTTGCAGAGCATTACTAAAGACACGGTATCATGCAGCACAGAAATAGTCAAGCTAGCCCAGGGCTTCACTTGAGCTAAGATACCACTTACAAGAAACACGAACTACCTCAAAAATCTTAAGACAACAAATAACGCTTCCAATACTCCTACTAGCCCAGTTGTCTCGGTGTGGCATTGCCTGCCAGCCAAATAAACCCTCAGCTGACACTTTAGCCCAGGGTAACACACATTTCACACCTCAGCATCAACTCTTTTGTGTTTCATCCTCTATTTCATCACTGCTGTGGAAATATTATAAGTAAACAGTGTTTACTTGCTCCTAGCAATGGGAAGCTTTGCTTAACACTTTATAAAAAGCCACAAGAGGGAATTAAAGTGTTAAATGCAAGCAAACGTTACCAGAACTCCTCATTTCCTTTGGTTACTTGAGATTGCCTTAGTGCTCAAATCCTGATCATTATTCTACAAGTGAAAAATAATAGCAAAATGAGTTAACGGTTGACCAATACTTCATAAAACAGCAATAAGAGAAAAAAACAGTGCACGAGACCCAGGAGAACAAAAATAATTGAAAAAACAAAGCATAATATGCATCAAGAAAACCATCTTTTTCTTGAAGTGCAATTCTAAAACTGAGTAAGCTTCTCAAAGATGAGAGATTGGCTCCTTCAAGCCTATATCAACTATTTTGTTACTTGCTAATCTGATCTTAAAGCATTACCTAAATCTTACTTAGAAGGCACAGAATTGAACTTCTCTTCAAGATGCTCAGAGACTGAACTTCGCGGGGCGGGGCAGTGGGGTGCCTTAAATGCCAACACCTGAATTTGGGTAGTGGCTGTCACAGGATTTGAGGAGGATTTAAAATCCACCCCCTCCAGAGCCATAGGTGGGAGCTCTCCGGAACTACTGGCCAGCTGGCATGGCAACCCCACCTCCCGTGGCAGCCTCCCCGTTCCTGGGGCTGCCTGGGTTTGGGCCCAGGGATGCACAAGCGGAGGTGTAAAGGGGGAGCTCCCGGCGCCTGATGGTGCCAGGGCTTTTTTTAAGAATAGCTGTTGGGGCGTTCCAGCTCCCCTCGGCGCCAGGAGCTCTTGGTCTGAGAGGTTATTGCCCAGTGACGCGTTTGGTGGAGCTTCTCAGGTTGCAGCCTATTTTGTATTCTGCCATCATAAAGACGTGACTGTTAGTTCAAAACTAGCAGGCATATCCATGGCAATGGCTGCAGAGTTAACATACTCACTGTTTCTCTCCTGAGCATTAGCTTTCTGACTGGTTATAAAAATGCATGTAGTATTTCATCCCCCAGCCACTGGACATCCAGGTATATGCTCTAGTACTAGAGCTGTTCTTGTAGAAAGGGTGCCAACTACTAAATATATATTTGTAGTATCATCAATGCAGGTGGATCCTTGTGTGACCAAGGAAGGGTAACCTGTGCAATAAGAGGATATGTTTCCATCAATGTGAGTATGTTGTTGCACATTAGGTACTGGTGCGTTTTATTTGGATGTTCAAGTTAGGATTAACTACACCAATCAATACTCATTGTTGTAACTGAAGGTGCACTAGCATAGTTATGCTGATACAAATATCCTAAAATGAAAAAGTCCTGAATTTTCAAACATTCACATTTTCTAATAAATCACCGCTCAGAAGATCATTCTAATGTTAGCCAGAAATCAAAGTAACACAAAGAAAACTACTTGCATTCAGTAACACGTTTAGAAAAATCTCGCTTTCCTCAGTAGCTTGTAAACTCTAAACATTGTCCTTGATGGATTGTTTCAGTTTAGATATCGCTTCAGTCAATGCATGACCTCATTTTAGACCAAGCTGATGATCTGTGCCCATGCTTTGCTGCCTAAGTTACAATACTTACATGATACAGTGGGGTAAAATGCAAATTAAACGGATTGAGCTCAAGTTGTCCCAACAGAATGTTTAAAACGGTATAATGTGCCTTACCTTCATGAATTTATCTTCCTGTTCCCCCTACAAGATTTGTCTAAGCTTATTTTATAAAATTATATATGAAATTCTACTTGTTGAAAATTACAGTGAGAGGTCAAGAGGTTCCCATATATTATTGTAACAAAGCTTTTCAGCGCAGGGCAAGACAGGTATTTAAGATAGCTTCAGCATACCTAACATGCAGGTTTCTTTCCTTCTAAAAAAGGATTATTGTACGAGCTAGTCCAAGGGAGATCTACAATTGAGTAGAATGAATAAAAACACAAGAAAATACTAATTGATGGCATTTTTTCCTTAATTTAATCATGCAATAGCCATCCAATGAGAACAGCAAGGGAAAAGACTTCTCTGGAAATCAGAAGTGTCATTTATGTGGCTTTTATCACTGAATTTCTTTGAAATAAAACCCTTATATGTGCTTAAGAGAGAGGTTTGCCACTAACATATCTTCCTGGAGCAGGTTTAGAAATACAAGCCATTCCTGTCTCCTTATAAATGAATTTTGTAAGAACAGTCTGCTGAGATTAAAAATAGCCCCGCTGATACCTTTCAAGTGCTTCCCAACCACAGAACTCTATTTTAGGGAAACAAAAGCTGTCAGTGAGATATCCTTTACTTGTCTTTGGGCAGGGTCCACACAGCAGTCTGCATAAGCAACACATCTTAAAACAGGTTTAACTGGTGAAAGTTTAAAAGCAACAGATAAGAACAGCTTCATTTAATAGGTCCTGATATGGAAAAAACAGTCTAGCATCAGACAGAAATGTTGCCAGACAGAAATGTTGACAATAAGCAGCCCTAAAACCACAGCTAACTGTCATAGCTATCTACATGTTTCAGTCATAGTTCTGTATTAGGATAGCTTTACAGAAGACAAATGATCCAAAAAAGTGACTAATCCAATATATATAAAATATTAGTAGATATGAAAATGTATGGAAATTGGTATAAGGTGGAAAAAATAAGCAGTAACTTTTTCTTCTTCACCATGGATAATCATCTGAACTTGATTTTATATTCACATTATGGTTTGCTTAACAAACAAAGAATATCATAGATAGTTTTCATTGTTTTGCTTGGAAGTATAAATTGTAGGACCCAAATATATGAACCCAGGTTGCAGATTAAACTAATTTAATCTTCAGCAAGGTTGCATTTGCTTGGTATCTGTCAATGCTAATAATTGCCCCAGTAATGCAGACCTACTCCAGGAAAGTATGATCACAAAAAGACTAACTACTGATACAACTCTCAAATACAGTTTTGTTGTTTACCGCTGGTTTTCATATACCAAACCCAGGAAAAAAAAAAAAAAGGCTGAAAATCCAAGCTCTTCTTCCGCTTTGTAGGTCAGTTCATGTATATGTTGCCTTAAAAAACCCCGAGTAGATTTTGATCATTGGAAAGTCCTCAAAAATTTCTACCTGGAAACAGGACTTGTTCTTCCTCACTGGTATAAGGGGGCCTAACGGTCCTACGTATTTACAAAGCGTAGTATTTCCTCTTATGCTTTTTTGTTTCCTACAGCACTGAAAAACTTTAACAATTTAGACAATTTGTTAGGTTACAAGTCTGTTTTAGACAAATGTATTTATTTTTAATATCAGATTATCAAATAATTGAGCCATTTCTAACACGGAGTGTA
>NW_010532801.1:72031-81537 GCF_000687285.1 Phaethon lepturus
TGCTGCTGGGAGCTATCACAGAACAGCAGAACTAAGACTGGAAATCTTTTCTGTTCCCTCTGTAGCACCCTTCAGCACTCCACCAAAAATAATGTTGTTTAAATGCAAAGGGAGTAAGAGTGGAATGAGGCTGAGGGATGAAAGAAGATGATGGAGAGCTTGATAAGAACAGGAGAGAGGAAGATGGTTAAGACTGGAAGGGGGCAGAGCCTGGTTGAGCAGGAGACCAGGCAAGAGCGTAGGTCTGAACTGTTTGGGGAAAGAGGCTGGAAGATGATGATGGTCAGAGAGGCGAGAAGAACGCATTAAAAAACACTAAGGGAAACGGATGGAGACATCTGATGAGAACTTGAGGTGCAGAACTGAGCCTGACCGGCTGAAGAGAGCGTAGGCCAGGAAGCGGTGAGGAATCCAAGCGGGGAGGCAGGTAAAAAGGGAAGAAGAGAGCACTGATACCCAGAGCACTGTGGATAGACTGGCGCTCGCTGGAGTTAGTAAGAGAAACTGAAAAGGCAAGAGTGGAAGGGATGGAAATACAGAACTAGAGTTTTCGTCTACTTGAAGGAAGCAACTGTTTAGAGTTTTACTGGTGTTTTTCCTGCCACCGTTTGTTCCTTTTTATGTATAGCTATTTTGGGAGAAGGGGATTTCTCTTTCTATGTAGGTTCCTAAACCACATTTATCACTATAGTAACTGTTGCAAATAGAAGCAGGACTGTTTGCCCTTGGCTGTTGTATATGTGATTCTTTGTTGGACTGGTGCTTTAAAACAAAATTAGTCAATGCTAGAACTATTCTGCTGCAGAAGTTTCAAAACATTGTACACAAGTAAACAGAAAATTAACTTATAACTTACCATTATACTAAGCACTTCTAAACGGAAAATTAATTTACAATTTTGCTAACCTTGGTGTAAATGTTGAGCTGATTTTTATCATGTCTGAGCACAGAACCTGCATGAAAGAGGTCCTCTCTAAGTCTGGCTTGTACTCAACTGTGCTCAAACCTCACCTGTCACAAACATCAAGCTTTTAAAGCTTCAGATACAGTGCTGGAAAGAGGGGTCACATATCCACTATTCTTTAAAGCATCATCACATTTCTACTATTTTAGTGAAACAGCCACACTAGGAATGACTGTAGGAATTCAAAGCTGTTGCTCACACTGAACATCTTACAAGAGAGTCACCGGGCAGGGCTGTATGTGAAGCCACTGCTGCTAGCAGAAGCGAAGTTATACCACTCAGCTGTTCGGAAATGGCCTCATGAGAAATGGCCTCATGAGAAGCAGATGCATCCAGCTGAACTGCGACTTCCGGAAGAACAAGAGGCCCTTCGGCATTGCCTTTTGTCTGGCAAGGTCCTTTGCACAACATTTCTGCTTCTTGGTCCTAATTCCCACTTACTTAGTAGCTAGGAGATGCTGTCTTTCATCAAAACCTGGCTTGTCTAAGAGCAGTGACTTGGAGTTCCTAAATACCACCGGAGACAGAGTTGAGCAGAAGCCATTTTTCTCACAGAAGGAAGATCTCACCTCAGAGACAACATCTGCTGACTTTCATCCATTTGGCAATCAAGGGCAACTGGGATGTAAGTATTGCTCCTTGTGAGAAACTTAGCTTCTATTTTCTGTTTAGTTCTGAATTTGGTGGTAACCTGACACAGTGTCAAGCGACTGGTTCGTTCCCATTCTAGGCAACGGCTTCCTTATTAACAGTACCCTCAGTGGCCACCAAAGTGCCCCCTCTGGCATAAGCGGCACGATTCTAGAAGTATCTTCAATATCTTTGCAACATAAATATTCCTAAGGCAGCTTAGAACCATAGTTACATTTTCCATCCACTTTAATCTCAAAATTCTTCGTGATTTACATTTACTAGTAATTTAGCTTTTAAATGCCCAGATGAACATTTTACCTTACAAGATCTGCTATCCTGAAAGTGTCACAGTAGGAAGGTAGGGATTATCTGAAGCTAGTAATCAGTGTAGGAAATTTTTACAATGGTTTTCTTAAAGTAATGAACTCTTTCCTTCAACAGACCTTCCCTTAGAAGTTTTTTTCCAGAGATATCTTTCATAAATATCACTTAAGTTACCATTGTTGTTACGCTCACTGATGTTAAAAGCTTTACCCTTTAAAATGTAGACCTACTCATATCAGCAACCGACACCACATTCACAAACAAAACAAGGGCATTTCTGCGGAACACCACAACGAAGATCTGGGACCCTGAAGGGCAATAAATTAGTAACATCAGCTCCACTTTGAAAACTGCCAGGAAGACTAGGCATGAGCCCCAGTGTTTGCAGAGAACATTTGATGGTCATTTGAAAACCAACTCCCACAAACAAGGAAGCGTAGCAGAAAAAGAAATTTGTTCAGGATAAGCAAATACCTTAAGGCAAGTTCATGAATCTTTGTCACATTTGTGTAAGTGCGTGCCTTGGAAATATCTCAAGTGTTAAAGGGTGTCATCTTGAAATACTTAAAAACTAAGACACAGGCTCCTCCTAGTGGTAAAAACGGAAGGATTATTCATTTTGTTCTAAGAATCTTCTAGCACTATTTATTATTACCTATTTCTCAGTCTTAGAAAGCCTCCAAGTTCTTACTGCTGCTAAGGAATTCTTACCTAAAGATCAAAACAAGTGGGACATGACAAAACACATGCAAGCCTCTGTAATTATTGTTTTCCTCAAAAGTGAAGTTTACATACCTGTCAATGCTTTGGAGCGAGGAAGAGAAGGTGGAAAGGATGGAAGACTGCATTCCAAAAGACTTAGGCTCTTACACCGATTTTAAATCCAACCACCAGATCTGCATTTGGTATCCAGACAACCGTGTATTTAGCAGGGGAAACGGGGCACGGCATGCCTCCGTCTCAGGTGAATATGCTGCATTTCCACAGTTAGCAGAACACCTGCCAAGTCACCATCACCAAGTACAAGAAAGAGTTTGTTCATTTCAAAATTTTCTTTGGTTGCTCTCACCTAAAGAGCAGGAGCCCAGTGTCCAAGGCTGTTACTGTTTCTTCCTTGCCATTGAACATCACACGCTGTTAATTATTTAGCCACATCTGTTCTCTAAAAAAAAAAAAAAAAAAACAAACACCAAAAACCCAACATATCTGTCAAAAAGGAAGGACAGAGGGGCATTTTTATTATCAGGCCCTTTAAATGTCTTATTCTGTTGTGAAGTTTCTCAGCAGTCTAGCGCATACAGCACTTTATGTAATTTATGATTTTAAGAAAAATACACTTGCAAAAATACAGCTTCTAGAGGGAAAAAAAAGGAGCTGCATATAGTAAGAGATGCTGTGCATTTAATTATTTTAAACTCTAGTCTTCCCCTTATAATTTTAAGTTAACTGGTTTGAATATGTTAATAGGCCTGCTAACATAGTATTTACAATTTAAAAATAAATATTGTCTACTTAAGTGGGACCCAGTCATGCAGTAAACAGAATATCTCTTGTAGACCAAAGTGATTTCAGTCTTAACTATACTTGTAATATAGTAGTATCAAGAATACTACAATTGCTGAAAATTCAAATATTGCTCTAAGAAAATGTACAGTCACAGAAGACAAAAGAAGGAAAATAAATTAAATACAAAACAGGCTAATTTCAGGGTTTGCCAATTTCAGTTTTGCCTTTATATTAGGAAAGGATGAAAAATGCTTTACTTTTTGCTTCTACTTGCATGTGTGCAAAAAATGTCAGTATTTCAGATGTGTCTGTTTTCCCTATTCATGTTTTTCAGACAGTTTTGGTTTTTTTTAAAGATAAATTACATGGATGTTATGATAGAAGAAAGAAATAAAAAGTTTCAACTGCTTATGCGGAAAGAAATGTAGATTTTTCCATTTATAGTCTTCTCTTTTTCATTATTTCAATAATGAAATTTCATATTTCATATATGTATATGATGTATTTTGTATACAGTTACATTAATTTTAGAATAAGTTGCATCAGTAGAAAAGCACAAGAGGATGAAAACCAGTTGCTGGTTGAATGACATTTTATTTTCACATTCAGACAGCTGTACAGTTTCTATAAATAGATGTGGTACTATAATATTTACATCACTTCCTCATCCATTACTAGTGTATTCCATTCAAAATGGCAGACACCCTGACCAAGCCAAACCAGGGTTACTTCTGGGTGCATTTACTCAGAATTCTATGTCAAAACATACAATACATCAGTTTGCATCAGAGCATTTTTTCCCAGTATTTTACATGTAACATTATTTTCTCCAGACAGCCTCCCCTCCCAGCATCCTAAGAGCTTTCCAGGCAAGTGCAGTGCAGTTCAAGAACAAAAACAGGATGCAAAAACATTCATATTCAGCCTACTTAAAATAAGGAATGTGATGGAAAGTTTTAACTGTGGGAGTTTCATTATATGTTAACACAGTATTTGCAAGATTCATCGATATACAGGTACAGATTGGGAAAAAGCAATAGCTTAAAAATTTGGAGACAGCATAATCCTTTGGGCTTCTGAACATGTTCTACAGATTGCTATAGAAATATCTTGTGTAGAGGATAGTTACAAATCCAAAGAGACATGGGTCTGCCATATGCTTCTGCCAAAAAAGTTTCCAAGTTTTAAATTTCCTAATCCCTGTGTTAACTGTTTTAGGTAGTTCTTATATGCATCTGTTAAGTCTAATGCAGGGATATCTACAAATGTTACCTAAACTCCCATTTGAAAATCCACACAGTCCATGAGGTGTCAAGGTTTTTCACAATATACTGTCTTCAAGTTTCTCTCTCCACTTCCTTTCCCACTTGAGAAACAGCCATCTGCACAGATGGACCAATTTAATAACCAAAATTCAATTGTCACATGGTATTTTAAGACTATGGTAGCTAAATTGTTCATCTCTACCAAAACAGTCTGAAGAACTCTGTGACAAGAACTCCATGTTCATGGGTAAAAATTAACAACACGGAAGGTAAACAAGAAAAACACTACATTTCAACAACATGCAGGACCAGACTGCTTCCACTGTGCACATACCAGAGAATCTGAAAGCAGAAGCCTGCAGTTGTAAAGTGATTAATCTGTAACAAGTACCACTAGAAACAAAAAAACAACCGAACTCAAGCTGTTAGTCATTGTAAGAAAAAAAGGAATTCCAAAGGAATGGCCAGAGTAGGTCACTCACAGCTGGATGCTGATGCTCAAAACTGTCTGATTAACAGCTCATATAAAAACTCCATTAAGGATGAATTCAGAAAGAGACTGAGCAGTGAAGTCTTGGGTTTTTCTATGGGGAAAGACTCGCAAGGTCATACATGAATGATAAAGTTCTCATAGAAGACAGTAAGAGCTCCAGTACTGCAGTAAAAATGGGAGTACTGCACATCATCGTGTCAAGGGGTAGGTATTTCCCAATATTGTGATCAACTGGAAACTGGTCGAGGTGGTTTGCTTTTGTTTTCTGCCTCTTTTCCACGAATTGCAGCCACATAAGAGAAGAGACACAGCACAGAGTAGCAGATCTCATGAGCCTACAAGGATTAAGAAAAGGAGATAATGAAATTCAGATGATTTGGTGTTTTACAAAATCCACTGCACATTTTGTATTTTGCTGCATGTCTTCCTTCATGGGACAACTACTCTGGCTACAGACAAAATCAGGAAAAAGTGTCCCATACTACCTTATAACTGAGATGGATAGAGAAGAAAAACCTTATAACAAATAAAAAACCTCCTTTGGGATAAAAAAAACATTAGTTACTCAACAGTATAATTCTAATAATTTTTAAGAACAGTATGCTAAGCTAGAGAGTTGGCCAGCTGGCTTTAGAAAAAACATCCTACATATTTGCTTTTGGCCTGTTGTATGAAGTTATAAGAAATTTTCTGGGAGGGCTTGAAAGAGCTAACTTAAAAGACTAAGACTAAACATACCATACTGTACCTTGACTCATGAGATGGTGGGATTCTTCCTATTCACAACTATCTTTTTATGCTCAAAAGTACAAGGACTGGTAATCCTTGCAATTTTTAACCAAGACTAGTGAATCCATCGATAATACAAGCTCTTGTTGGGCTTGGGGGGTGGGGGGGGAAGGCTTCCCAACATCGCACATTTCATATGAAGAATACCAAGCAATTTTGTCACTACTTTAAAGCAGATGGTTTTACATAGCATTAACAAGATTTACAATTACTGCTTTTAACTGATTAGGTGTGCTATTATTTAACAGAAAATCCTCTTTTAGCATGTGACTGGCAGCACAATTCACTGAAGGTAGACTTAGACTTAGATTATATCCTAGTTCTAATAGTGGCTATTTTGGTGTTCTTAAAGTCCTCATCCTGTAAATTGACATTTATAATCTTTGTAAAGGTAATAAGCATAGCAACGTATTTTGTTCCAGTATAGTACAAGATTAAAAAAAACACTTATGTAAAATATAATAAATTTTCATTAAACTGGCTTTTCTTATTAAAAGATACAGCTATTTGCTTCTTAAATTATATATATCCTAAGCATTTTGTTTCTAAAACATTCCTAGCTTCTTCAATTAATTTTTCTCTCTCTTCTCTTGAAGGAGTGTGAGTTTCCATGCAATCACCAAATGCACACACTGTACTTCAGACATAAAACAACTGAAGAAGTTTCAGTTCTGACGATAATCATTGGCTTATATTTCTTCTTCATAAGTGCATATAAGCCTGACCATTGAACCACTACGTGTAAAAGTCCTAAGTATCATTATCAACTGCTGGTGTTCCAAAAATGTTATCAAAACTGAACACTAAACCACAGCAGTAACTCACCTATATGGCAGGATTCAATACTTACACTGTTCTGTTGCATCTCACTTTTTTTTTTCCCACTTTCATGAGGAAATGGGAATTTTTCATAAAGTCAGTTAACAATCATTTATGCCCAGGAACCGGTCTCCCTATCCATCTCTTCTGTGGATTAAGGATTGTGTTCTACACTGTCTTAAATTTAACAGTTCCACTAGCTCTTATTGTGCTAAAGTTCATGCCAAACCAGCTAGCCTGCATCTTTATCTATCTTAATAAAAGAGACCATGCTTCTGCACTACCTGTGAGTTCCTCTACTTTCACAGAAACAACAATCACCAAGTTTTGTTGGCTTCCCTTAAGGAAAACTATCATAAAAGAGCAGCTGGTGTTTCACTGCAGTATTAGCATTGCAAATCCTGCCACTGCAATGTAATTCTTTTTGCCACATGAAAATGTAAAGATATATCCTCTAAAGAACTACCAGAAGGCATCAGAGTTGACTCACCATTGGCGTCTTGTACTTGTGGCTCACCACTTCTTTAGTTTCAGGAACTAAAACCGGACGGGCAAGAGACAAAACAAAAAGTTCAAAAAACGAGAGGAAACGGGGAAAGAAACAGCACAATGTTCCCATAGGAAAAGGAAGGGATGCACAGAGACAGCAGGTGCAGGTACAGGGCACCTCACTATCCCTCACTTCTAAATACTCTTCCTTCTCTTCATTTACATTACATATGTCCTTGAAGATATTGGTAATGTCATAATAAATTACTCAGGTTGGCAAAAATATTTCACTCTGTTTGGAAAACAACAGTAGATATTTGATGATTCTTAAGAGACTCTGACTTTTCGCATACTACTTATTCCTACTAGACAGCAAAATTAATGACAAAATATGCCTAATGTCTACTACGATAAAACATAAACCAACTATTCCATAGGAATTTGTCAGTATGTGATTCCCAAAGATTTTATCTTTTAGATGTTTGAACCCTTCTCTGCTGGAAAACAGATCTCAAAAGAACTGTTGGACACACTGTATCAAGTTAGTGAAATCCAGGGGGGGGGAAAAAAAGAAGAGGTAAGGGAGAAAATTTTCCAAACTGTAAAGCTGTTTTCAAGGGTTTCTCAAAATGTTTTTTGTCCTGTCTAGGATGTGTGTGATGAGTATTTACTTGACATATTCACTGAAAGCATTTATCACTTTTGAGCAAGTTGCCTTAAAATAAACCACTGATTTCAGTTACACGTATTCTTAAAATACCAGGCTTGTTGATTTCTAGAAAACTATATAAAAAGAGCATTAGAGCACCGACAAAAAAAAGATCTATTATTCAAAAAATTGCATCTTACTCCCTTGCACTGCCTCAAACTAACAGAAAGGAAACAGGCATAATATAGATAGAGAAAATTTGCTTTTTGTTCTCACTGTGGAATGCATAAAAAAAGCAAGCTGTAACCATCCCATCAGTGTGCACTGCATTTGAACTGTGCCTTTGACACAAACTTTGTCTACAAATGTTGTTGTGAACAGATACCATGGGAAATCACCAGGAGAAAACAAAGACTACACTAAGAACATACAAATGGCAAATTTAAAATGTTAAGATCAGTGGAATACCAAGACCACCTTTGAATACTTCCCTTCCAGAATAGCTGAAATTTGCCATGGAATTTCTGTGTCACAACAAAAAAAATTTAGAAGAAGCAATACAGAAATTATGCAAAACCAAATCATACCAGGTTCATAGAGGAAGGGTAAATATTTCATTACACATAGTACTAGTGACAAGAAAAGAAACAGAGGCAGATGAGTTCAGTATGAATAACTAGGAGAAGTCCACAACAAAACCTATCCATGCAGATGTTATATTTTCAACTATGATGTGACACAGCTAAACGCTGGAGAGGGAGACGGATCACACTCTAAGGGGCCAAAAGTAGACAGTGCAGACTGGGTTTGAGAAAGTACTCTAAATATAAAACCAGTGCCTACTAATTCTTGTATGCCATGGTATTGTCATTCCTGAAAAAAAGTCTAGTGAAAAGTACAGAATATGACTGTAAAAAGTAATTAAATTATTTTTGTTTAATTTTTGAATTCTCTCATTTTTTGGAGTCACTAGTTACATTAAGAACCAACAAACAGGGGAAGTGCACACCCAGGCTGCACTGCCCCAGTAACACTCTAGTCACTACTAGAGCTGGGGAGATAAAGAGGTGCACATCCAAGCTACCTTACCCGTTGGCACCAGATGTTCCAAATTAACTCCATGTCACCAGGGGATAAAGGTGGGAGTGAGGCTGGTGCACAGGCAAATAGGGTAGGACTTTTACAGCTGTGTAAGTCTCACTGCCCACTGGATAACATACAACTGTTCATATACTCTTCAAAAAGCAGGAAGGGAAAGCTGTGAGGACCTTGTGCCACGAGGGAAGGAGAAAAGGGAAGCTGTAAAGTCCTGTATCATAACTGAGAATAGGAAGAGAGGAACAGGACAGCACCTAGGCACGGTACCGTCTCCACACTTCACAGTCAGTAAGTTGCCTTATCTTTAAGTGAAGTACTCCTCCACAGTCCTTCCAATGGGGAAAATTCTCCTGAGAGGACTAGGTTAGGAAGAGTAAAAAGACTGGGTTTGGATTTGAACTCAGAGACGTCAAAGCACTACTGCTGCAGAATACAAAGGAAAAAGAAAGAGAGAGAGGGGAAAAAAGAAGAGGGGGG
>NW_010532802.1:0-8501 GCF_000687285.1 Phaethon lepturus
GCTGCCGCGCAGGGCCAGCCAGCCAGAGCCGCGTCTCGCTCGCACTCCAGTAAATCCCCAAGGACTAGAGTGACTTTGATGGAAGCATTTCATTTTAGACTGCCCCAATGAGTTCATTAGAAGCGCCTGAGTATTTAGCTTGGTTACTCTCCTTTTTAGTAATTCTTCCTCACCTCTAATTACCCTGTAACTCTTCCCTGACGCCCTTTGCAATTTGTCCGTGTCCTTCTTGGGCTGTGGGACAAGGGTCTGTTAATAGCCTCCGATTCATTCAGAAATAACCTCTAATTAATGACAAAGGTAATCCAAAGTGTTTTACTCACCAAGTCTATAAGCACTACCATTTCTTAACCTTCAGTACTTTCAAATGCAACCACCACCACCACATCCCTCTGTCCCAGCTCCCAGATTACTGAAGACACAAACTGACCATCCCAGGGCACCTGGGACGCTCAACCTTCGGTTCAAGTTCCCTTTGTATTTAAAAAAAAACCCCAAAACCCCACAATATTTAGAAGACAATTAGGCCTCTGTGTTTAATAGCACTAATACTTGATACAAAAAGCTTAGGGTTTTTTATCATTATAGTCAGCAGATACTGTTAGCTGTAGCTTTGCTTTTGTTAAATTGGATGCATACAAAAAAAACCCAAGTCTATTTCTAAATACTCCTGGGAATAAAACAAATTAATTTGCTTTGTGGACAGTACCTGTAGGCCACGATCACCTCCTGCAATTAAAAATCTGCCAAGTTACAACTCCTTACAGGGCAGTTCTTTTCAGCAGCTCCTTCTCTCAGTCCCATCGTCTACTTCAGTGTCAACAGCACCAGGCACTCGGGCACGGCAATAACTCAGATCCCATCACCGCTGAAAACACCCGGGCTCATCGCATCAGGCACAGACAAGGGCACATTAAACAATTTTTTTTAAACAGTGAAACAAAATTCTAGAAGGAAAAAAATAAATTGCTGTATTGCAGTTGTTTGAAATGTCTTTATGTTGTCGGCATAATGTTTTCCCCATTGTTTGTCACGTATTTTGTGAACCATCAGCTGTTTTAACCACTAGTTAAAACAACTAATTCATGAAGAAGTTTTCTTAGGCTCAATACTGTTAAACACACTACCATTTTAGCACGGAATGTATTTACTGAAGGAAATCCACACCTTTGGGGGGACAGGAGTGGAAATCAGTCATGAACGTGACCTAACAACTTCCAGAGCGTCCATTTCTTACCCAGGTGACATCTGAGACGGCAGCTTCACCCAGGCGACATACCATGCCATGCCAGAAGCCAGGCAGAGTCCCTTTTTTGTCAGGCATGAAACTACGCTGGTCAAAGTGAACTAAGACACTTTCAAGACCCTCTAAGTCAGTCTATTTGAACTAAATTAGGAAATGGGCAAAAGAAGTGCCAGAGATTTTAATGAGCTTCGGGTGAGGAACAAATGCCTCAAAAGACAGACGTAAACTTGACTGAATGCAGGCAGGCAAGCCCTGAGCTTCTTGAAGCCCCTGGAGAAGCGTAACACCCCCGTCGCTTTGCGGCAGGCTGAGGTAACCAGCCCTTTGCACCAGATCAGCAAGGCAGTGCAGGGGCATAGGCAAGGACAGAAAACACCCTCCCGCAACTCCAACCACCATCAGAATCTCCTAACAATACATAAAGCAATAAAATGACCACACAGAGAATGATTTACGACCCATTGAGAAAACTATTGTTTATTTAGAAAAAAGGTTACACTGGTAGAATTCAGCAGATAAAAAAATTCTTTTTTTTTTTTTTTAAAAATGTCATTGTGAAACTTTTCAGACTAAAGTTCAGCAATACAAAGCTCCTGTAGCTGTAATTGAAACTTAATTTATTTCAGTTTTGAAGAGAGCATTTCCAATCAATCTAAAAACAACATGACAAACAAAAGGTATGGCAAGGGACAACTGAGCACAGGTTTAGGTTGGGATGGAAGGGACAGGGTTCATTCTTTGTTTCTTTAAACAAGTCAACGTTGTACACATAATATACAAATAATTCCTAAGCATTGCATGAAAACAGTGCTCCCACTTGACTTTTTTTTAGTCACTGATATTAAAAACAGGCCAAGTAATAAATAAAAACTGAGTTTAAATGAGGTAAATCCAAAAAGGTTCAATAACTGTTTATTTGTGGTTTTCAAACATCTAAAAGAATGCATTTCAGATTGAAAGAATTACTAAACTCAGGCAGTATTTTCGACAACCTAAAGTGGAACTCTGTACACATGAAACCTCATTTGCACTATGGCAACTGTTTGTTTGCAGCACATTGTGCTAAAATATGGAATAGGTAACACTTTCAGCCAGGTACTGAAAATAAATGTGTAAGAAACTAAGCAACAAGTTAAAATACAGTAATGTACAACTCAACAATTAAATCCTCAGCATGGGGAAATAAAGCAGAGAACTGAATAATTTAAGGAGATGCAGATGGGTCCTCTTCATTCACAAATTTCTGTGCAATCTACACTCTGGAAAATACATTTCTGGTCACAGCTGTTTATCTTCCCATTTCAATCTCACCTGCAACGAAGGCATACATAATTGGAATTAGATGTTCAAATGAGTACTGATCTCACAACTCAGCATTTTATTCCATTCACAATTCAAAGAATAAGGGGGGAAATAAAACTATTTTCATAGTCATTCATTCATTTAATCCACAGCAAGAACTATATTAATGTGAGCACTGCACTGTAAGTAGTGAAACACTAACCTAAAGATAGAAATAAGAAACAAGCAGTCACTTGTGAAGGCAAAAACTCTCAGAAGTACAAGCCCCTCAAAATGTTACTATCTCTAAATCAGGCACGAAGTAAATGCAATCACTGTACATTAAGAAGAATGTTATAAAAGATTTAACAAACAGAAGCACAGGATTAGATCCCACAATTGTGTTGCTATAAAAAGCATTTTTTCATACTTCAGAAAGGATCGGGTGTTGTCGGTATTAGAGGCCAGATGCTCCAGTTTAGGCCATTACATGGTGGGATATGAAGTTTACTGTGCGACTGACATTTACCTAAGCCCTTGTTCCTTAAAACATGATGTAGTTCTAACAACACAGTTGTGCTTTTTTTAATTGATGACCACCCTCACTTTATATTGAATTGCTGGTCAAAATAAAACTTCACATTTTATTATTAAAGAAGCTGCAACTCCTCAGTAGGGAACTTCATCTACCAAGACTGCCTTTCCCCCCTCCCCTCCCCTCTAAGAGTAACATTTAAAGAAATGGGGAAAAAAAATGGGATCCATCCACAGTGATCAGACAGTAAAGGCTGTGAAGGACAAAGAGTCAAAAAAATTCCATTAAATTCTTTCCAATTCAAACTCTTGGAGACCCTTTTTCCAATAATCCCTTTGCTCTTTGAGGCCACAATCCACAAGTGGAGACTTTTTTTCCAGAAGACATTTCCGGATGATCAGAAGATTTCAGAATTCAAGGGGTTTTTTTGTTTTGTTTTGTTGGACCTCATCAAAACACTCCTCTGTAAGTGTAAGCCATCCTATAATCCTTAGGCCTCCTGGAAAAGAATTCCCAACAGCAAAGCATTTACACCTTTCAGATTTGGTCTATGTTGGTTTAGTTAGACTGAGGCAAATAGCAGAACTTGGGACCATGTCCTGGTCTTTCTCTGACACCTACAGCAAGTACAGCCACTACACCAGGAGCAATGTTAATTTGAGAGCCCACACCCAATAAATCTCTCCAAAGATCTCCATTATATTGCCATATAATACTACCTTAAATATTCTCAAACATGATACCCATGTAATTGGATTTCAAAACCAATGATGCTGGAAGGGACCTCTGAAGACTGTCCTGTCCAACACCATTGCTTGTAAAGCAGAATCAACTACAGCAGGTTGCTCAGGGCTGTGGCCCGCCAAGTTAGGCTTTGAATACCCTAAGGATGGCAGCTCCACCACCTCTCTGGGCAAACTGTTAACAGTTTTTGACCACCCCACCCCTGTATCTTTAAATGGAATTCACAACAAATCGTGTTTGTGAAAGGTAGCATCACTTTCTAAACCGACCAAGACAGTCACGAAAACAAGATGAATGTTCAGCCTCATCGATCCTTCTTCAAAATCTGGAGACAAAGGACTTGTCCATTTAAAAACATTGTCGTCCCCCTCTCTGTAACGGTATCAAGTTTGATAAAAAGGAAAACTGTCTGCCTTATACGTTGTTCAGTAGTCAGAACAATATTACTCTATCAAAGCAAATAATCTCAAACCCTGAAAAATGTGTGACTGAATAAAAAAATTGTTTCTACTTCATTTTTGCTTATGTTCACTTTGAGTGCTCGCTGAACCTACAGTGTTCACAAAAACAATTCATCAATGCTAAACAGAAAACAAACATAAGAATTACAAAGCACTTGAACAATTTGTGAGAGACAGAAGCCGTATTCTTTGATATTTGTTAAACACTATCAGTTATCTTCATGTTTACCCAACATACACACACTTTTTAAAATGTAAAATTGTCCACTGCTTTATGTAGAAAGATTGGTAGCGGTGTGTGACTCAAGTTGGGTAGGTCAGGTGAACGAATTTTAAGTTCACTGGGGCACTTTCCTTCACAAATAACTGAAAATGAAACATTCCGAGACTGTTAAAATGGCTGGATGCAAAGAGGAGAAAAAAATAACACCCTCATACCCTTAAAACTAAATTTAAAGTCTCCACATATTTGCATAGGTCTGGGGAAAAAAAAAATTTCCGAACACTGTCAGCTTCGAAGAACAATTTATTTTTCTAAAAGCTCCAGTCTGAATATGGGTTACTCAAAATATTCTGAAGTTTCTTTTCTTTCTGCAAATAGTCAATGCCTCCATGCGAAAGTTTTCCTTTGGCTTCTTCCTCCTCAAATCTGATCAGATAAAAGATTAAGCAGAGATAATGAACTGACTTACTACACTATATAGCAATTTGGTTTAAAAGCTAGTGCTTTTGTTAAAGATAAAATATGAAGAGGATACAAAACTTCAGTTTCCAACATATTAGGCAAGATAATTGTTAATTAACATGTAGAATATCAAGACTGATGACTATCAGGATCACATGGATTCACCTTTGCTTTTGTATGGCAACATTTCTTGGAAAGAGGGCCAAACATGCAACTACACCAAACACTGCTGACACCCCACTCCCCCCTCCCCGCCCCAACAACAACAACAAAAAAACCCCAACACCTTTCAGCATCTATACATTCTCTATGCTGATGATGGGGAAAGTTTTCCTGCCTGGAATAGAATTAAAAACAAAAACAAAAAAATCCAACCAAAACAACCAAAACCCAAACAACCACCCCCAAAAAGTCCCTCCAAAACAACAAAAAAAACCCCAAACCCAGCCCTGGGTAATTTCAGCGCATTTACACTCAGGCCGTTTTTGTTTTTTTTTTTTTTTTTTTTTTTAATATCCTCTACCAGTCAAAAGAAGCCACAGGAGAGATACCATGTGAAACAGAGTAAATGATAAAAATCTTTACCTTGACTGGAACAATCTTCATTATCTGTGCTTGTCTGAAGATTTATGAGTAGATTCAACGTTAAGGAAAAAATATACTTTACTACATAAAACAAAAAGGAAGTTCATTTTCTGTGTTTTTCTGAAATGTTAATGTGTTAAAAGGATATTGTTTCTTTTCTTCCTTCCCTCCAGTACTGTCTCGTTTTTCTTTCTTTTCTGTTTTTTCTTTATCATGTCTTGATTCCTTTAGAAAAACACATATGGGAAATAATTTTATTATAGTATACATTGTACAGTCTGATTAGAGGGATTATACACATTTAAAGTTATAACTAGCCACAAATAAAAAAAAAATCAGTCAAAATGACAGTAATCAGCTTCTGTGATTTTTTGAGATTATTCTAGCTTCGTCTTACAGTTCTATGATAGCCACTATCAATAAAGAGCTACGACAACTGGGAACTGTTATTTGGCGTTTTACAAATATGACTACAACATCCCTGTTTTCACAAAAAAAAGCTGTGCTGACACATGCACTTGAAAATCTGAATACAAGCAGACTAGTTTATATGTAAATAAACCCTGCTTTCACATATTTGCTTAAACCAGTCTGCAAATACACTTTAGGTTTTGAATAATAATCTAGAATAATTTCAGAATGTTCCTGGCTACTGCCAAAATGAACTCTTCCTCCAATTTATCCTGGTGCAATATTTAGAACCCCAAGATACTAGAATTTCCCAAAGCATGTTCCTACCCATTCATAGCTTATCTTTTTAATTTAGGCCATAAAGCAGCAATATGTGCAATTCAGGAAAGAAGAATCAGCTTGTTCTGTCAACAGCAGCAACAACAAAAAAGTGAGAATAGCTTACTTTACCTTTTTGCTACCAGAGGAGCTCTTCTCCATCTTTTCTGCTTTAATCGAATCACCTTTCTCTTTTCCTGAAGATTTTGATTTATTCTTCTCCTTCTCCTTCTCATTTAAGCGAGGGGAATCAGAAGGACTTTCACTTTTACTATGCTTTGAAGAACCAGCTGAAAACACAGCAGAAAGTTGTAATTCACAACAAGTAAAAGCCTAATACACACACACACACACAAAAATACGTACTTGTCCCATTTTCCTCTTTGCGCCGTTTAGTTGAATCCTGTGGTACCTCTCGGTCACTGTTTGAATGATCCTGGCACCAAATACAATTATGCAGATGTTAGCAAATTAAAACATATTCCTCAAGTAGCACCTGCTTAAAATGTTATTTTGGAGAGCTAATTTTCAAATACTTAAAATGCAACTGAGTTATCACATCTAGCGTACAGTTTCTCGAGATCAGTTTTCAAGGGAAAAAGTTTTGAATACATACTGTAAACAGACCTTTGAAAAAGTAACAGAACAAAAGCAAAACAACCCTGATACACATCACTTCTGCTTGGATAGGCTGGACAACCAATTATTACGGCAAGGACTTTGAACACAAAAGTTTTACAAGTATATACCAACTTTCTAAACTAGTTTATAAAAACTTCACCAACCCTTTTTCGATCTTTCCTGTCCTTTTCATCTTTCTTCTCTCTTTCTCTGGATCTTTCCCTTGACTTGTCCAAATCTTTCTTGTCCACTTCTCTCTCCTTACTCTTGGACAGTGTTGGAGTAGTGTGGTTAATGTAGTGCTGTTAAATTAAGGCAATATCACCAAATATTAATATGTATTCCTAGATGTGTAAATACAAAGTCTTACTCTAACATAACAGATCTAGCTCAAAGAATGAAATTAAACATTAATACTATACTAGGAAAAAAAAGTGACTGCAGACACTTTTAAACTTGTCATCTATAATTTAACCTATAGCTTTGTTTTCTCAACACTGGAAATTGAAGAACACCTTCTCTTAACTGAAACACTTCCATTAAATACACACATGGTTCACCAGCATTGTTTGATACATCAAAACACATCAGATAACAGTACTAGTGAAACAGGATATGCAGCTTCCTAGACTGACAACACTTGCAATCTTGCCGGAATGAATGAATAGAATCAGCTGCTAAAACAGGTTCTAATTAATTTTTAAGGAATAATCTTAATCCACGAAGTATTTAAGACAATACTTTGAATAATGGGTTTTTTAATCTAAAGTAATACAAAACTCCACCTTAAGCCTTAACTTCAAATGATAAAAGCAGCCAAACATAGAAAAGAAGTGTTTTTGCTCCATAATGTGTACTAGATTGTTGTTCCACTCTCATTTCTAACCAGTTTTTATATGCTCTGTAAAACTTATTAGTTTCACAAAGATGAATATTTTTAATACAAACTGGGGTTGCAGGGGAGAATAGAAAGTTAGTCACAGTAATGTCAAGTGTAATGCTTGACAAAGCTTAAATGCTACTGTGTATATATAAGGTAGCACATGTATTATAGAACTAATGATGCATTACAGTAACTATTCTGTCCTTTTAAATACAATTATATAGTTAGATCTTCCCAAGAAATACTTTCCATAAAGTATCAGTAAGAGCACTTTTTAATTTAAAAATACCTTTCCTTGGTATTTTATGTATTTAAATTACAGCAACACACAGATTTAAATCAGTATACCTTCCCCAGTTCCATAAGCTATCAATTTTATTTGAGAAAATTACACTATATTTTAATTAAATTGTTCTATTTCTTTTTAGAGAGACATCTTACTTAAAAGGACACCAAAGAACGAGGTAAGTGGAAGATTAGTTTAGAACATTTGAACTAAACCAAATATTGTTTGAAACATTTTCTCCATCTCCCACATTGCCATTCTACATGTAAATTTATCCTTGCTCCCTTCTTGCTGTCAACTTCCAGCGGCGGCTTGCAAGTATGTTTTTTCTACACAGTTGTCTCCCAGAGATGCTTTCCATGTGAGAAAGCAAACATGTAGCTCTGCTTTCTCCTATTCCATTTCGTAAGTTCACATGGTTGTTCACGACAGATTCCACCGCTCT